>NC_057349.1:9092500-9392500 GCF_016509475.1 Prionailurus bengalensis | reverse complement strand
ATAGCAACATGAAATAGAATCAAACCTGACTACTTTCTTACACCATATACAAAAATAAACCTGAATTACTCGGCAATCAAAAAGAATGAAATCTTGCCATTTGCAACTACATGGATGGAACTGGAGGGTATTATGCTAAGTGAAATTAGTCAGCCAGAGAAAGACAAAAATCATATGACTTCACTCATATGAGGACTTTAAGAGAAAAAACAGATGAACATAAGGGAAGGGAAACAAAAATAATATAAAAACAGGAAGGGGGACAAAACAGAAGAGACTCATAAATATAGAGAACAAACTGAGGGTTACGGGAGGGGTTTTGGGAGGGGGGATGGGCTAAATGGGTAAGGGGCACTAAGGAATCTACTCCTGAAATCATTGTTGCACTATATACTAACTAATTTGGATATAAATTTTAAAAAATAAAATTAAAAAAATACTTAAAATGTATGTCTTTTAAACTGAAAGCTCATTGATCCAAAACTGTTTAATGTATTTTTAGGACAACTTGGATCTATAAGGCAATAGAAATAGTTCCAACTTTCCATCTAAACTTTGGTCCTAAATTGAAACTTTTTCTATGTATGAATCGTTCTCATGGGGAAAATGCTGCTATTCACCCTTCTAGGAGTTGTCTTTTTAGTACAAGAACACCTCAGAGATATTTCAGATTTAGTTCTAGACCACTGCAATAAATACTCTAGTATCTATTGCAAATATTGCAATAAAGTGAGTCAAATGAATTTTTTTGGTTTCCCAGTGCATATAAAAGTTACATCTACATTATGCTGTCATCTATTAAGTGTGCAATATTATGTAAAAAAAAAAAAGAATGCATACCCCTTAATTAAAAATATTTTATTGCTTAAAAATGCTAACCATCATCTGACCTTTCAGCAAGTCTTAATCTTTTTGCTGGTGGAGGGTCCTGCCTCAATGTCTTTGGCTCTGGACCGATCAAGGTGGTGGTTGCTGAGGTCAGAGTGGCTGTGGCAATTTCTTAAAATTAGTCATCAGTTAAGACTGCTGCATAGATTGCTTTTTCATGAACACTTTCTCTGTAGCTTGAGATGCTGCCTCATGGCATCTCACCCACAGTAGAACTTCTTTCAAAATCAGGGTCAATCCTCTCAGAACCTACACCAGGCGTAGATTTCATTTCAAGAAATCAAATTCGTTGCTCCATCCCAAGAAGCCAACTCTCTGTCCATTCAAGTTTTATCATGAGATCGCAGCAAGTTTATCACATTTTCAGGCTCCGCTTCTAACTCTAGTTCTCTTCATGTTTCCACCACATCTGCAGTTACCTCCTCTACAGAAGTCTCAAACCCCTCAAGGTCATCCATGAGGGTTGGGATCAACTGCTTCTGAACTCCTGTTCATACTGATTGTTTTGATCACATCTCATGAATCACAAGGGTTCTTCATGGTGAGTCCTTTCCAGGTGGGGTTTTTTTTTTTTTAACTGATTAATTTTTTGTTGAAGTATAGGTGGCATAAAATGTTACATTAGTTTTCACAAATGTAACATAGTGATTCAACAAGTGTATACAGTATACAATGCTCACCACCAGTGTAGCTACCCTCTGTCACCATACAATGTTATTACCATTGACTCTACTCCCTGTGCTGTATCTTTCTTATCTCCATGGTTTATTCATTCCATAACTGGAAACCTGTGTCTCCCACTTACCATCACTCATTTTGCTTATCCCCCCACCTGTTCCATTCCTAAAACCTTAAGTTTATTCTCTGTACTTATGGGTTCTTTTCTGATTTTTGTTTTGCTTTTTAGATTCCCACATAAGTAAAATCATATAGCATTTGTTTTTTTCTGACTTATTTCACGCAACATATACTCTGTATACATAGCCATCCATGTTGTTGTAAATGGCAAGAGTTCACTCATTTTTATGACCAAGTCAGATTCCATTGTATATATTCATCCATTCAGGGTATATAGCCATATTTTATCCATTCATCTATTGATGGGCATTTGGGTTGCTCCCATATCTTGGCTTTTGTAAATAATAGGGGTGTACATCCTTTTTTTTACGTTAGTGTTTTCATTTTCCTTGGGTAAATACCCAAAAGTGGAATTACTAGATCATATGGTATTTTTATTTTTAATTTTTTGAGGAATCCCAATGGCTGCAGCAATTTACATTCCTACCAACAGTGTACAAGGGTTCTTTTCTCTCCTCATTCTTGCCAACACTTGTCATTTCTTGCTTTTTTTATTCTAGTCATTCTAACTTGTGTAAGATGCTATCTCATTGTTGTTTTGATTTGCATTTCCCTGGTGACTAGTGATGTTGAGCAGCTTTTCATATGTCTGCAGGCCAGCTATAAATATTCTTTGGAAAAACGTCTACTTGGGTCCTCTGCCCATTTTTAAATCAGATTATTTGGGGTTTGGGGTATTGATTTGTATAATGTTTTAATATAATTTGGATATTAACCTCATCAAATATATCATTTGCAAATATCTTCTCCCATTCCGTTGGTTGTCTTTTTGGGTTTTTGATGGTTCCTTTGCTGTGCAAAAGCTTTTTGTTTTCATGTAGTTCCAATAGTTTATTTTTGCTTTTGTTTTGCTTTCCTGAGAAGACATAGGTAGAAAAATGGTCTAAGGCTGAAATCAAAGAAATTACTGCCTATGTTTTCTTCTAAGAGTTTTAGATTTTCAGGTTTCACACTAGGTCTTTAATCATTTTGAGTTCATTTTTGTGTGTAAGAAAGTGGTCCAGTTTTCATTCTTTTGCAGGTAGCTGTTCATTTTTCCCACCACAATTTACTGAAGAGACTGTCCTTTCCCTATTGTATATTTTTGCCTCCTTTGTTATTGATAATATAAGCATGAATTTATTTCTGGCTGTCTATTCTGTTTCATTGATCTGTGTATTTGTTTTTCTGCCAGTAAAATCTGGACTATGATGCTTCCAGCTTTTTTCTTCTTTCTCAAGATTGCTTTGACTATTTGGAGTCTTTTGTGGTTCCATACAAGTTTTAGTATTGTTTTTCCTAGTTCTATGAGAAATGCTGTTGATACAGTGACTCCATAGATTGCTTTGGGCAGTATAGACATTTTAACAATACTAGTTCTTCTAATCCATGAACATGGTATATATTTTTATTTGCTTGTATCAACTTTCATTTACTTAATCAGTGTCTTATAGTTTTTAGAGTATAGGTCTTTCACCACCTTCATTAAGTTTCTTCCTAGATATTTTATTCTTTTTGGTGCAATTACAAATGGAATTGTTTTCTTAATTTCCCTTTCTCCTACTTCATTATTAGTGTAATGAGATGCAACAGATTTCTTTATGTTAATTTTATATCCTGCAACTTTACTGAATTCATTTATTCCAACAGTCTTCAGATGGAGTCTTAGGGTGTTCTAAGTGTAGTATCATGTCATCTGCAAATAGTGGCCATTAGTAACATTTTTCTTACTAACTGATATGACTTACATTTCCTTTTCATCTCTGATTGCTGTGAATGTAACTTCCAGTACTGTGTCGAATAAAAATAGTGAAAGTAGTAGACCTTTTTCCATTGTTTCTGATCTTAGGTGAAAGACTGTTTTTCACCACTATGATGTTAGCTGTGGGTTTTTGTATATGGCCTTTATTATGTTGAGGTATGTTCCCTCTAAACCCACTTTAGTGAGAGTTTCTAACATGAATGGTTGTTGCATTTAGTTAAATGCTTTTTCATTGATTATATTTTTATCCTTCATTTTGTTAATATTGTGCATCACGTTGTTTTGCAAATGTTTAGTCACGCTTGCATCACAAGAGGTGAATAATCCATTGAATGTGGCTTGCTAATATTCTGTTGAGAATTTTTGCATCTATGTTCATAAGGGATATTGGTCTACAGTTCTTTTTTTTGGTTGTGTCTTTGTCTAGTTTTGATATTGGGGTAATGCTGGCCTCAAAGAATGTATTTGGAAACTTTCTTCCATCTTCTATTTTTTTGGAATAGCTTGAGGAGAATAAGTATTACATCTTCTTTATTAAAAACATTTTTTTAATGTTTTATTTATGGTTGACAGAGAGACAGAGCATGAGCGGGGGAGGGGAAGAGAGTGAGGGAGACACACAATCCAAAGCAGGCTCCAGGCTCTGAGCTGTCAGCACAGAGCCCAATGCAGGGCTTGAACTCACAGACCATGAGATCATGACCTGAGCCAAAGTCGGACACTCAACCGACTGAGCCACCCAGGGGCCCCTAAATCTTCTTTAAATACTTGGTATAACTCACCTGTGATGCCATCTGGTCCTGGACTTTTGTTTGTTGGGAGTTTTTAGGTTACTGACTTAATATGGTTATGACTAACTGGTCTGTTCCAATTTTCCATTTCTTCCTGATTCAGTTTTGGAAGATTGTATATTTCTAGAAATTTATCTGTTTCTTCTACATTGTTCAATTTGTTGGCATATCATTTTCCTTACCAGTTTCTTAAAATCCTTTTTACTTCTGTAGTGTCAGCTGTCATTTCTTTTGTATCTGAATTTATTTGGGTCCTCTCTCTTTTTTTTTCTTGATGAGTCTGGCTAAAGGTTTATCTATTTTAAGCTTATTTATTTTTGAGAGAGAGAGAGCACAAGCAGGAGAGGGACACAGAGAGGAGACAGAGAATCACAAGTAGGCTGTGCGCTGTCAGCACAGAGCCCAACATGGGGCTCAAACTCATGAACCCGTAAAAGCATGACCTGAGCTCAAATCAAGACACTTAACCAACTGAGAAGCCCAGGCACCCCTTTTCTTGTTCCTTGAGGTAGGCCTGTATCACTATAAATTTCCTTTTTAAAATGGCATTTGCTGTGTCTCAGATTTTGGCCATTGTGTTTTCATTGACCCATTGGTTGTTCAGTAGCATGTTGTTTAGACTCTACATGTTTGTATTTTTTTTCAGTTTTTTCCCATGATTGATTTCTAGTCCAATCCCATTGTGGTCCGAAAAGAGGAATACGATGTCAATCTTTCAAAATTTATCAAGGCTTGTTTTGTGGCATAACATGTGATCTGTCCTGGAGAATGTTGCATGTGCACTTGAAAAGAACGTGTATTCTGTTGGTATTTGGGGGATGGAACATTCATACATATCTGTTAAGTCCATGTGGTCTGTTTCATTCAAAGATACTATTGTTTTTTTTATTTTCTGCCTGGATGATCTATCCACTGATTTAAGTGAGGTGTTAAAGTCCCTGTCAGTTTCTCCCTTTCTGTCTATTAATATTTGCTTTATGTATTTAGGTGTTCCAATGTTTTGTACATAGATATTCACAATTGTTATATCCTCTTATTGGACTGATCCCTTTATCATTACATAATGTCCTTCATGGTCCCTCATTACAGACTTTGTTTTAAAGTCCATTTTTTCTGATATAAATATTGCTACATTGGTTTTTTACTTTGTGTCTTTAAATCTGAAGTGAGTCTCTTCTAGGCAACATATAGAAGGTCTTGTTTTTCTATCCATTTATTCACCCTATGTCTTTTAAGTGAACCATTTAGGCCATTTACATTTAAAGTAGTGTCTTTTAAGTGGACCATTTAGGCCATTTACATTTAAAGTAATTATTGATAGATATGTACTTGCTACATTTTGTTCACTCTTTGATTTTTTTGTAGTTTTTCTAAGTTTCTTGCTCTCTCCTTATGACTGCTGACTTTCTGTAGGTGTTATGTTTTTACTACTTTCTCTGTATTTTTTGTATATATATTCTAGGGTACCATGTGGTTCACATGTAACATCCTAAGTACATAGCAATCTATATTAAGTTGATAGTCCCTTTCTCACTCCCCACTCTACATTTTATGTATATGTTGTTCCATTTTACATCTTTTTATTTATAATTTTCTCCTAATTATGTCCTTTTATTTTCCATTTAAAGACATACCTTTAACATTTCACCTAAGGCCAGTTGAGTTGTGATGAACATTTAAAATTGCTGTCTGTCTCAGAAACTCTACCTCTCCTTCAATTCTGAATAACTTTGCCAGGTAGAGTATTCTTGGTTGTAGGTAGGGTTGTTGTTGTTTTTTTCCCTTTCAGATAGGCTTGGATTGTTCTGGGATGCTTTGTGACTGTATTACCTTGGTGAGATGGCTAAAGCTGTAGTTTGTGTGGACTAGGGGTGTCCTGGTATGTACCATGCTGGGGCCACCTTGGTGGGATGGCTGGGGCTGGTGTGGGCTAGGTGCCTGGGGCTCACTGAGGCAGTAGGCTGGTTAGGGTGGTCTAGAACGCTGCTCCTACCCATGCTATCAGGGTGGAGAAGGAAAGTTAACCAAGGTGCTCATCAGCCTCTGTGACCTCAAGAAAGTTCCATCAGCTCCCCTTCCATTTGGCAGTGTTCTAGGGCTAGCTCCTTTATATTCTAGTTGATCCTTCAAGCCATGGCTTTTTTTTCTGTGCCGAAGGGTATCTGCGGCTGGTATGAACTAGGCACCCAGGGCTCACTGAGGTGGCTGGCCAGTTGTGGTGCCCAGAACCTTCCCTCCATCTACACTATCATGGTACATGGTAAACATAAACCACAGTGCTCCCCAGCCCCTCTAACCTGGATAGAGTTCCAGAAGATCTGCTGTTTGGAAAAGGTCTAGGGCTGGATCTCCTCCATTCTAGTTGATCCTTCAAGCCATGGCTTTTTTTCTGTGCCCCAGAGCATCTGGGGCTGGTGTGGGCTAGGGTCCCAGGGCTTTGAGTCGGCGGGCCAGCTATGGTACCAGAACCCTGTTGTCATCTGCACTATCAAGAGGGAAGGAAAACAGTAGTGCCGGGTGGCTCTCTCAGTTAAGCATCTGACTCTCGATTTTGGCTCAGGTCCTGATCTCACAGTTCATGAGTTTGAGCCCCGCGTCGGGCCCCTCACTGGCAGTGCAGAGCCTGTTTGGGATTCTCTCCCTCTGCCTCTCTCTTGCTCATGCTTGCTTGCTCACTTGCTCTCAAAAATAAACTTATTTAAAAAACTTAAAAAAAAAAAAAAAAGGAAGGCGAACATAAACCAAGGTATTCGTCAGCCCCTGCAACCCGGAGAAAGTTCCAGAAACTCGCCAGCCATTTGCAGGGTTCTAGAGCAGTTCCTTTATATTCTTATTCTAGTTGCCCTTTTAAACCATGGCTTTTTTTTCTGTGCCCCACATCCCATCAGATGAATCTGCTCACGATCCCTCAATACTATTCCTCCCCACTGCTGTCTGCACCATTGGGGATGGGGGGTTCCCTTCATTGCCATGTCTCCCATCTCTCTTGCTGTTCTCTACATGGCTTCTCTTTACCTGTGCAAAACCTGCTTAGCCCCTAGTTCTTCTTCAGGAGGAACTACTCTGTAAATAGGTGTAGATTTGCTGTATCCATGGAGGAGGGGAGGAAGGGGGTCTTCCTAGGTCACCATCTTGGACGAGAACCCCAGAAAGTTTTCAGTTCACTTTGCCTGGATCCTTCAGAAGAATCATTATCTATAGCAGCTATACCTTAGCGGATGTATTAATAAAACGTAAAAATCAAAATTACCCCTTAATCCATGGGCTACAGAATGGATGTTGCGTCAGCAGGCATGAAAACACCATTCATCTCTGTCCATCTCTATCAGAACTCTTGGGTGACCAGGGGCACTGTCAATGAGCAGTAATATTTTGAAAGGGATCGTTTTTTCCCCAAGCACTAGGTCTCAACTGTGGGCCTAAAAAATTCAGGAAACCATGTTGTAAACAGATGTGCTGTCATTCAGACTCTGTTCTTCCATTTATAGAGGGCAGGCAGAGTAGATCTAGCGTCATTCTTAAGGGACCTAGCATTGGCTTCAGCTTGAAGTCACCCACTGCATTAGCCCCTAACAAGAGCCAGCCGTGCTTTGAAGCCATGCATTGACTTCTCTCCAGCTCTGAAAGCCTTACATGGCATCTTCTTCCAGTAAAAGACTGTTTAGCATAGCCACCTTCATTAACTACCTCAGCTAGAACTTCTGGAGAACTTGCCGAAGCTTCTACATCAGCACCTGCTGCTTCACCGTGAACTTTGATGTCATGGAGATGGCTTCTTCCCTTAAACCTCACGAACCAACCTCTCCTAGCTTCAAACTTTCCTTCTGTAGCTCCTCACCTCTTTCAGCCTTCATAGAACTGGAGAGAGTTAGGGCCTTGCTCTGGATGAAGCTTTGATGTAAGGGATGCTGTGGCTGGTTTGGTTTATCCAGACCACTAAAACTGTCTCCATACTGGCAACCGGGCTCTTTTGCTTTGTTATCATTCCTGTTTCACCGGAGTAACACTTTGAATTTCCTGCAAGAACTTTTTTCTTTGAAACACAGCTTGGCTGTTTGACGCAAGGGGCCTAGCTTTTAGCCTGTTTTCAACATGCCTTTCTCACCATGTCTAATCGTTTCTAGTTTTTGATTTAAAGTGATAGATGTGTGATTATTGCTCTCACTTGAACACTCAGAGGCCATTGTGGGGTGATTAATGGGCCTAGTTTCAATATTGTGTCTCAGGAATAGGGAGGCCTGAGGAGAGGGGGAGTTGGGGGAACAACTGGTTGGTGGAGAGGTCCGAACACACACAGTTCTCAATTAAGTTTGTTGTCTTATATGGGTGTGCTTCATGGCACCCTAAAACAGTCACAATAGTAACATCAAAGATCACCATAAGAAATATAAAATAACAAAGATGTTTGGAATATTGTGAGAATCACCAAGCTGAGACAGACACGAAGTAAGCAAATGGTGTTGGAGAAATGTTGCCAACAGACTTGCTCAACATAGAGTTGCCATTAATCTTCAAATCGTAAAAACAACAACAAAAAACGAGTATCTGCAAAGCACAATAAAGTGCCTGCACTGAATAAAGTCCCACAATAAGAAAAATGTGCCTAAGAGTCCAGCACTGTCTGACATAAGGCCTCGATGAGCCCAGATTCCAAAGGCCTCACTTTGACTCCATTCTGTAATGAATACTTGATTCTCAGCAAACACTGGAGGGACCAAATGGTCCAAGTTTGCCCACGACTGAGGGGTCAGTAAAGTCACTGGTACAACAGGATGGTCACCCTGGTGATCAACCCTCCTCTTGTTACCAAAATTCTTCTCTCAGAAATGAAGATATTTAGATACAGTGAAACTTGAATATAAATCATATTGCCAAGTTCAAAGACTTTACTGTAATATGGATTACTCCAAAGACTTTGGGCCCACGGTGACCTATATCATTTTTACTGGTGTGCATTTTTCTTGGTCTTGCACCTCTAAATGTTCCTGTTGGAAAAAGACTCTGATAGATTGTAAGTACCCATATCCCCTCTCCCCTAACATTCCTTGTGGACCAGCAAGGTGGTATTGCCCCAAGGTTACCTGGTTAAATTGGGGTGAGCCTCAAACACCGGCCAAAATGTGCTATTTCTTAACTTCCATTATCTTACATATAAGGCCTAGAGTTTAGGTTCTAGTATTCTCCATGAACACCATACAAACTCTTCAAGGGACAAGCACATCATTTCACATTTCATTGCCCTAAGCAGCAGCAGGGTACCTCCTGGAAATTACAAACTGTCCAAAGCTTTGGAATTTGGATTTTAATCTCTGCTCCTTCACTAACTCTGTGGCTGTGGGGGCACTTAGCAAACCTCCCCCTGATTCTCTGTTTCCTCGTCTGGGAAAGGGGGTTAATCCTACCTGCAAAGTTGGGAATGAAGATAGGAAATCAAACCAAAAACCAAAACCTTCCAAGTACCTGATGTAGAGGACAAACTGAACAGGTCATAAAAGGTCAAATTTTAAACAAGTAAAAACTGGAACTTTGTGCATTTGTTAAAACTTGAGAAAAACCTGAACTGTGTGCATTTGTTAAAACTTAGAGAAACACACAAATATAAGGCACGTGCTTCAGAAGGCTGAGTCACCCCTCACAGAAACAAAAAGCAATCATTCCATTCAGGAATGCTTCCTTTATATAGAAACACAGCATTCATTTGGTAAAAAACCAATTGGGGGCCATGTGATTGGAACAAATTCTCTCACTGTTACTTTAGGGTACACTGTTATAACATATAATTTATTATTATCAGTTTCATCATTTTGCACATTTAATACCATGTTTCTTTCTCCCACATAGAATATTATCCAATAGAAGTCCCCGAAAGGAACCACAGCACATTCATAACAAGGATAGAAAACGGTCCTCCATTTCTGCTCTCCGATACGATGATTCAACTAAAATCGTCAAATTTAATCAACCGCAAAACCAGAAAAGTGAAAATCAGCTGGTGTGTGTATCATAACCAAGATCATGAACACCTCCACGAAATGAGGTGAGAAAAATGCTGCTTCTTAACAAGCTTCTACGGAACTTTACTTTTTTAAAACAAATTACTTATTTAGAAGGCTTATTTATTCTGCCTTTGATGGTACAAACATTTGGGTGTTTTCTCAGGGCCATCCCTGGGCAAACAGATGGCGTGTGTGAAATGGAAAACAGTAGCCCTTCCTAGACTCCTGGAGTACAGGAGACTGATTTCCAATCTTGGCTCAGCTTAGAAGGAAAAAAGGGAAGAGTTCTATCTCTTGGGGAAAAAAATGCAGCCTACTTTAGGGCATGCCTGACTTTCCATCCACTCAAGTGTTCACGGCAAGTCCTCCTGGTTCTTTCGTGCCGGCTCCTTCTCCTCCGTGGTCTTCTGAGTGTCGTCACTGTGGTCAAAGGGTCTGGGGCTTCCCAAGGAACAACCATATCTGGGTATATTCTGGAAGATCAGCTCTGTCAGCAACCACCTTCTGCCTTCCGGAGCAGATGTATGGGCTCCCGTGGCTGGAAATGGTGCCAGAGAAGCAAAGACCCAGCAGCCCAGACTGCACGGTCTCTGGCACATTCTGCACATACCTCCACACCACTCAAATGTCCCAGGAAATACTAAATCAATTGGACATGGCTGACTTAAAAAGGCTTGATAAAAATTCTCCCTGCACTTAAAAAAAAAATGCACGTAAACATTGCTTCTAAGTCACTGGAGAACCCTTGAGCCTTTTGGTCTCAACTTTCCGATGTTTTGCAGTTTTACAAGCTCAGCTTTTTCTTGGAGGTATCAATCTTTTTTCTTCTTATTAACGGAGTTCAGAGTCTGAGGCTGCCTCTGAATATGAGCATGGGGTTTGACTGGCAGAAATAGTATTATCAGAAGACTTATGATGTGTAAATAAAAGTACATGGACCTAAAATAAAACACAAAAATTATATTTCGCACAAGGATGCAAATGGGAAAAGTCACATGGGTGTGATTACGTCACCTGCAGGCCAGCAAGTGAAGGCACAATTTTGGGCAGTAGCCAACCCGTCTGTATTCCAGTTTGCCTTGATCCACCCCAAGGTGGGGGGGAGGGGGCTCCTTCGGTAGGTGAGCAGGCCAGGGATGGACCAAAAGCATAGAACTGAACACAGCAAACCCATCAGCCCATCTACAGATAGATACACAGTACTGTCCCCCTGCCCTGATCAGACTAAGAGCATTAATCCCGTAACAGCCAGAAACCCCTAATGATTTGAAATCTAAGAACACACAGGACCCAATTCAAACCCTATACTCTGTTCCCTAGACACAAACGCACCTTACACTTTAACTGATATGCTCAAGTGTAAAGAGTTGTTCTTGTGTGTGTTAGGAGCCAGATGAATCCAGATTTTCAAAACCTGCTCTATAACTCTGAAAATCGCTTTCACCCAAACTAGTAAAAACAAGTGCTGCTTTTTCAGTCCGTGCATTTCTATTGTGTAAACGTGGCATTCAGCACACTGAGCACAATGTAGACAATAAATATCTGTAAATGCAAGTAATTAGAAACAGCTCACATTTCTACAACTGTTCTATAGCCTTTTGGAAAGGCTGAACTTAAACGTTCTCCAATGCTTCTGGAAGATCAAAGGAAAATAATGTCAAGAAACCCAGAACGGATTCATGTATCCTTCTCAGACACGTTGGAATCAGGTTAATTCACATATCCCCTAAATAAGTTTCCCTGAAAGCATCTACAGAATAGTCAAGAGTTCTAACAGAAGCAAATACATCTTCACTTATTCTTTCAATAAGCATTTACTGCTTAGGATGTACAAAGCATTAAACCAGGACCTAAAAAAAGGCAAAGCCCTTCCTTCCTTCAGGGGAATGGGGAACAACAGGACTATAGGAGTGAGGGTACCACAGATACCTCCCTCCCACCTTAGCTGGAGGACTTGGTCCAAAAGCCCCAAGTAGATGTCTGAAACTGTGAACAGTACTGAAACCTATATATACTGTTTCTCCCTATACAGACCTATGATAGTTTAATTCATAAATTAGGCAAAGTAAGAAATTAATAGAACTACAACCATGTACTTTAATAAAAGTCATGAGAATATGGTCTCTCCTCTCTCAAAATACAGTACAATAGTACTGTACTCACCCTTGTGATGATGGGAGGTGATAAAATTAGTAACATTAGGCTACTACTGACCTTTTGATCACACATCAGGAGGCGGATCATTTGCTCCCAGAGAGTAATTGTGGGTAACTGAAACCATGTAAAGCAAAACCGGGGATAAGGTGGCTCCTATAATTTAACCAGCCCCGGGCAAGTAAACAATTAGTTTATTGTCTAAACCAGGACACTGAGAGTGAAAAAGAGTTCTATAGATAGACACACTGGCTCAACAGGCACTCCAGCCACGCTTTGTTCTTGCAATTTCTTTAATCTTTCACATGTGGCCGTATCTACACTGGAACAGTTATGTTAGATTAAAGCCAATTATTTTGGAAGTCAAAAGGAAAATATTTCAATCCCCTCCCAAAGTTTAGTGACCTATTCTGCCATTCCATATTTTTCTAAAATTTTAAGAAACACTTCATGTCTTTATTATGGAAAACCTCAACATTTGTTGAGCACCCTAGTTCCGAACCAGGTACCCCAGATACACCGATGAATGAGGCATAGTCCTCACTCTCAAGGAGATGCTATCTGCAAAAGATGTCTCTACCTGGCATCCTTACACACTGAATTTAAGAAAGTGTCACTGGGGCACCTGGGTGGCTCAGTCGGTTAAGCGTCCGACTTCAGCTCAGGTCACAATCTCGCGGTCCGTGAGTTCGAGCCCCGCGTCGGGCTCTGGGCTGATGGCTCAGAGCCTGGAGCCTGCTTCCGATTCTGTGTCTCCCTCTTTCTCTGACCCTCCCCCGTTCATGCTCTTTTTCTGTCTCAAAAATAAAATTAAAAAAAATTTAAAAAAAGTGTCACTACTGGGGCACCTGGGTGGCTCAGTCAGTCAAGCGTCGGACTTCGGCTCAGGTCATGATCTTGCAGTTCATGGGTTCGAGCCCCTGTGCTGACAGCTTGGAGCCTGCTTCAGATTCTGTGTCTCCTTCTCTGTCTGCCCCTCCACTGCTTGCTCTATGTCTCTCTCTCAATAAGTAAATGTTAAATATTTTTTAAGTGTCTTCTACTTAAAGACAAGTTCGTGGATAAGGATTTGCCTTTCAAAAGGAGTTCCCAAAAAGGTCGAGCCATGGACCAAAGGTGCCCCAACCTTCCAATTCATGTATTGAAGCCCTAACTTCCCAAGGGATGGTATTTGGAGAAGTGGAGCTTTGGGAGGTAATCTGGTTGGGGGGTGGGCCCCGTGATGGGATTAGTACCTTTATAGGAAGATAAAGTGAAACCAGAGTGTGAGCTGCCTCTCCCTGTGTGGCTCTGCCACCCTGTGAGGACACGGAGAGAAGGCAGCTTCCGTAAACTAGGAAGATAGCACTCACCAGAAACCAAATCTGCCAGCACCTTGATCTTGGGACTTCCCGGCCTCCGCAACGAGGGAAATGTTTGTGGCAGAACTCACTCGGGCTATATTTAGTCATAGTATCCTGAGCTCAGACAGGTTCTTTCATAATACATTTAAGTGTTTACTTGGGATTCACAACTTAAAGATTAGATGGGAATTTAAAGCTGAGATGGGAAGTCACCATAGATTGAAAACCGACTAGACCTAAAAATAAAGCACATCTGAAATTTAAATGTTAAGCAGTGATGGAAGTGCGGGGAAGTGATTTGCATACAACTGCCATTCATTGCCAGTCACCGAAATTAGCCCCAAGTGAGGAACAGAGCTGGAATGCAACCAGACCCACCTCCGCTAAAAAAACAAAACAAAACAAAAAAAAAACCAAAAAAAAAAACCAAAAAAAACCCGCACATTCAATTTTCATTTCTTTCATCAGATTCAGTGATTCTCTTAAGAGATGCTGAAAACACTTTGTGAGATGCAGTCTATGATAGCCGTTGGCAACACGTGGCTGTTACAATTCAAATTAATTAAAAGTAGATAAAATTGAAAATTCAGTTCCTCAGTCACCGCAGCCACATTGCAAATGCTCAACGGCCACAGGTGCCGATGACTAACACACCGGATAGCATTTCTATCCTGTAGAAACTTCTGGACAGAGCTGATCTGGGCAGGGAATTATTGTTTTTGTAAATACGTGGAAATCTACTTGGGTGATCTGGCTTGGTAGCTATTTGCTTCTCTTCCTCTAGAGCCCCTGAGTGTAGGAATCAGCACACTTTAGTCGGTTAAACGCACGTTACCTCCAACACATCGCTATTTAGCATGATCTCCAACCAGTAACATTCTGCCCGAATAGCTTGTAAAGACATTTTTCGTGACTGCGCTACTGTTCTTGCTATAAAGGAACTCCAGGTCTGAAACTCAGGTCGAGGTGTGTGAGTTTTGTTCAATCACCCTCTCTGAGCTTCCACTTCCTCTTACGACAAACAGGGATACTGATAGCTACTCTCTCCCCTCAGCTCACCGCTATTTACCATGGATTCTCGGTTCTGCCAACACTCAGGTCATTTGGGGCTTCAGTGCCCAGAACCTCCTCCTAGCACAGGGGGCCTTTTCAGTGCTGTTCCCTGTGTCTGGAGCACAGTCCCTAGGGTGCTCCACCTGGACCATCACCCTCACATCCCCACACACACTATGTTTCGCTGCCCCCCATGCAGCCTCCAGGTCTTAGCTCGAACGCCATTGTCACCCAAAAGCTACCCTTGATGTCCGGTCTGAGTCCGATTCCTGTTACGTGCCCTCCTAAGTCTCGGTACCGATGAGGGAGCATTAAGGCAAGCTGAGGGCAAAGTGCAAGCCAGCACCCCCGCCCCCGCCCCGCCCCCAGGTGGGATATGTGCCATATTCCTCAGACACTCCTGGCCGCCCAAGGACCAAGGAAAGGAAACAAGCAGTTAATAGAGATCCCAGTCATGCGGGACGGGAGTCCCCCTCAGTTCACAAATATCGTAAGATGGCCTTTTTTTTGTAATTTATTATCAACAGACTCCTCTCCAGTTATCTCTAGACTCCGTTTCCTGGAGCCCCTGGTATCACCTTCCTCTCCATAGGGATATGGGGAACAAAGGCAAGAAAGAAATAGCAGGTAAAATTAAATTTCTTTACAACCTGCAGCCCATTGATAAATACTTGAGGCAAATACGGAGTCGAACATTTCCTCCAGGAACCCCCTCCCATCCTAACGTAAATGCCTTACTAGAGGAAAAACAACCTTTGCTTCACAATAGCAAGGCCTCAGGTATCCTAGGAGTCCTCTTTAGCAGACCAAAGGCCTTCTGGAGGCCTCCTTTTGACTCTACCTCCCCCAACTCCAGGGTATATAACTAGTCACTCTTCACAACCCCAGTAGAGCTGTTCCTGCCCACCAGTCCTGTCCATGTGCTTTGATAAAATCACATCTTGCAGCAAAGACATCATCAACAATTCTTTCTTGGCCATCAGCTACCAACCCCCACCAGTCCAAAACCTCATCAGTATCATTCACTCTGAGTACACTCTTAATGCCTGCTGCCTCTATCAAGCTATCCCCTCCATGGCACCAGGAAGGATTTCTTTGATTTTTCTCACCATTTTATCCCTCACTTCTAGGACAGTGCCCAGCAACCAGAAGGTATTAAATGGTTTTGAGCTGAACGCAGACATTCCTGCTGTAAGTTGACACATATTTCACATTTTGGCAGTTTCCTCCACTTAAGATACGTGGAAGCCATATTTAGAAATTCTTAATACTGATGGATTCAATTTGCCAACTCCCAAGCCAAACGCAGACAAGTTTATGAAGCGGCAATGGAGAACGACAGAAACTTACTTGTATAAGCTGATGGTTGGTTCAACTGCTAACATAACGAAGGGAGCAACGGTGTAGGACACGGCCAGCTGAGTGACCGCCCAGGTGACCACATCATATGCAACCTTGAGGGCTTTCGAGGAAAGGAAGTAATGTCTGTAGTTGTTCCTCATCTGCAAGCCAAGGAAGGCAGAGCCAGGGATAAAAAAATAAAAACAGTTTTTATTCCATGCATGGGGGGCAGTATACCTTGGGAACACAGGTGATCAAAAATGCCATTATGATTTTTATTATTGTAAAAACGTATTTATGTCCACTGTTGACAAGTGTTCAAAGAACTAAGCAAAAAAGAATTTTATCTTTTGATATCTCCCAGCGAAAAGCACTGTTTATAACCTTGGCACATATCCTCCCAAGCCTCTCGCTATGCATACACATCCACATTTATATTTTCACTGATGGCACGGATTTATTTTCTAGGCTATTTTTTTTTTTTAGGATTCTATCGAAAACCATATTCCATGCTGAAAATATTAATCTGTGATATAATATGGAAGAGCTAACTTTTCCATAATTAATTTGTAGGTCTTTTAATAAATGGGACTATATTTGCCTCCAGAAAGACATGTAATTCCCAGATCCAAGAACCAAAGGCACAGCTGGGACAGTGACTGGCTTACAGGTAGCTTAGCCCCAAAGCAGGAGAGGCTTCCTGGGGGCCTCTGGGTAAGCTAAAGACTCCTTCTTGGCGAGTTCAAGACAGTCAGAGCTCCACCCCCTGGGGAGCGTAAGCAGTATCAGAAAGCAAACTCCTGAGTTCCTTCTCCTGGGAATACTGTTCTATCAACCCTCTCTACCCCCTACCTACCTCATTTGTGAAAAATGTGTCCAGGCCACCCAAAAGAAAGGCTTTCCATAAATCAATGCTTTGATACCAGTTGAAATCACAGAGCTAAAGGCATTTTCAGGAATAATACTTTGGATATATAAACGAGCACAATTCCGGTCTTTGTTTTAGCTTGTCCTGGCCATCTGTTCTGTGCTTTTATAATGTAAGGGGTATGTGAATGGGAGAAAAGACACGGCGTTCCTTGTTTTCCACTTACAGATATGTGGCATATAGACGTTACTACTCATGCTGATTAGTGCACTTTTAAAATAATCAATTATTCTTGTTCACACGCATATTCCAACCCACATTCATCGAACTAAAACAGGTATTCTGCAGGGAAAGGACTCTTGCTCACTGCGGGATTCCAGTGCCTGAAACACTCACAGGATATATGAATTAAAGAAAGCATGAATAGCTATGCTGGGGCTCCTGAATTCACATCCAAAATACAGTTTAACAAATGTCATTAAAAATCCATGGCACCAGGGGCACCTGGGTGGCTCAGTCGGTTGAGCATCTGACTTCAGCTCAGGTCACGATCTCACAGTTCATGGGTTCGAGCCCCGCGTCGGGCTCTGTGCCGACAGCTGGGTGCCTGGAGCCTGCTTCGGATTCTGTGTCTCCCTCTCTCTCTGCCCCTCCCCTGTTCATGCTCTGTCTCCGTCTCAAGAATAAATAAACATTAAAAAAATTTTTTTTCTTTTTAATCCCTGGCACCTAAATATGGAAGGCCACAATCATTATCAAAGGTTGCGATTAAATCAAATGCAAAACTCTACTGCACAATCAGCACACCCTGATTTACAATTACTCACATACGTGTTCATTTCGTTCTTTACGGGCAGGCAGGGTTTGTGTTTCTTTAGCAGACTACTCTACAACCAGCACAGAGTAGGAACAGTCCAGGATGAACTGGAGGCTACCCAAACACATTCACAAAGAATTTCACACAAACTAACTTAATCGGATCAGGCATGAGCATGTGAAAAGTTAGAGTGATCTCTAACAACACAACTTTACTGGCTGCACAGACTTGGTGGATTGTTTCTCAGCTTACGGTAATGAAATGAGAAAATGAGTTGGGTACAAGCAGAACGAAGCCTGTGGGGCCTCAATTACGAAGGCATCGTAATTGGGAGACCGCTTAATGATTAAAAATGTTTTCATCTCTTAAGGTACGAAACATTCATTACTCCTAAAATTCCTTGTTTTGCAAATACCATCTATAAATAACAGAAAAAGAGTTAATCACTTGGTGGCCAAAAATTCCTATATATTGACGTATTTCTCTAAGAGGAAGACTTCTGTTGTGTGGTGAGTTTTCAAAGTATCGCTCCCATCTCCCCCACCTACTTCTGAGACCGGAAGGTAACACACATACGGGCATCAGATTATTGGGGAAAAGATCCTACAACCAAAGGAAGCTTACCGTTCTGGCTGCTACTGTGACAAGGGTTCCAGTTAAGAAGGTAAAATAGTATCCAGGGTAGACACCATGCCACAAGGCAGACAGGACAAAGGTTAGCACCGTGGGGTACCAGGGAACCCGCTCATAGCACACTCTATGAAGAGAGGAAGGTACAACAAAGCCATCAGTCAGAGGAGCAGAAACGTCTAACTACACTTGGGCCTTCAGACCACACAGAAATCATCTGACCCATGACGGATGGCGAACATGCCTACCCCTATCAGGGCTTTTCAATGCAATGCCAGCTGCCTGAGCTCCGTTTCCTGAATGCTACCAGACAGGGAATTCGTAGTCCAATCGTCTGGGGAGTAGAATAGGAAGTTTTAATTTTTAAATTTTTTTCAACGTTTTTTATTTATTTTTGGGACAGAGAGAGACAGAGCATGAACGGGGGAGGGGCAGAGAGAGAGGGAGACACAGAATCGGAAGCAGGCTCCAGGCTCTGAGCCATCAGCCCAGAGCCCGACGCGGGGCTAGAACTCACAGACTGCAAGATCGTGACCTGGCTGAAGTCGGACGCTTAACCGACTGCGCCACCCAGGCGCCCCGAATAGGAAGTTTTAAACTGCACGGAACTCAATGATCTGGGCCCCGTCATACGAGATCTAATAAAAGTCCAAGCGGTCACTCCACCCAGCAAGAGCTCCTGCCTCATAGAAGCACACTCCACCAGTGCCCTGATCTACCGGGAACACTTATGGATCAGTGCCACCGGCACTAGAACTTTTCAGATCAGGATAGCGTCTTTCGAAGTGGGTATCTTCCTTCGGTCAAAATGAATCCCAACCTGGCCTCCGTGCCATCTACCCAGCCAACGCTGCAAACCTTTTCATCTCTCTTGGCAAGGACTCCAGCACAAAATCAAGGTGTCGGTTACATGACTTTTCAGCACTTCCAGTGTCCCTTTGGATTTCAATCCACGAATTCGCTTTAAAGAGGGACACTGAGAGGACTTAGAAACTGTCAGCAAATACCCTGGAGATCTCGGACTTCTTGGTTGATTAAAACAAAGTGATGAGGGGCGCCTGGGTGGCTCAGTCGGTTAAGCGTCCAACTTCGGCTCAGGTCATGATCTCGCGGTTCGTGAGTTCAAGCCCCGCGTCGGGCTCTGGGCTGACAGCTCAGAGCCTGGAGCCTGCTTCACATTCTGTGTCTCCCTCTCTCTCTCTGACCCTCCCCGTTCATGCTCTGTCTCTCTCTGTCTCAAAAATAAATAAAAACGTTAAAAAAAAAAACAAAGTGATGGGGACTTTCTCCCAAATCCAATCTATAAATCGCCAGTGGCAGTATAAGGAAACCACTATGTGCTTTACTAAACAATAGAACCCCCCCCAAAAATAAAATAGAAATTCAAACAGTTAACACCAATCCAGCTCTGTATGGATTGTCAAACGCAACAGAAGTGAACCCAAACTAAGGACTATGGCTTCCTTGTCACACAAAGAAAGAGAATGCATTTGGGGAAAGAGACACAGAACCTATGTTTCTTTGAAATGGGCTAGTCTTCACAGGTATTTTTTTCTTACCCTCTGTATCTTTTTGTATGAATAAGATACTTTGTTTTCTAAAATGATTTTTTAATATTTGTTACATTTTTTATGTGCTCATTATGTATGTTCAGTCATCTTAGAACATAAATTCCCAATGGAGATATTGGGATTACCTGACATACAGAAATAGAGGTTTAGGGGCACCTGGGTGGCTCAGGTGGTTGAGCATCCGACTCTTGATTTCAGCTCAGGTCATGATCTCGCGGTTCATGGGATCAAGCCCTGTGTCACGTTCTGTGCTGACAGTGCGGAGCCTGCTTGGGACTCTCTTTCCCTCTCTCTCCCTCTCTCTCTGTCCCTCCCCAACTCGTACTCTGTCTCTCTCTCAAAATAAATAAACATTAGAACAAAAAAAGAAATAGAGGTTTATGCTCAATTTACTGGTAAAATTAATAGCAGCAGTAAGTACAAATTCCCAAAATTTGCATGTTCAGGTCAATTCTCAGATGGTGCTGCTTGAGTTTACTTTGGAGTGTTACCGTATATTGTCTCTTACCCCGATGTTGGGACCTACGAAAAATGCTATGTTATCGGAAACAGAATCTACAGCTTGATAGTTTCACACTCTTCTTGCACTCACACGATCGGAGTATTCGCTAGCTAGAGTTTTTTGCTTCAAGGATAGCACGTTACTAATTCCATATTAAGTAACGTTTCCAGTTTTGGAACGTGTGGGGAAATAAACGACAGAGAAATATGAACAAAAATGTGAGGTTAAAAAAACATAAATCTTCAAGGTGCCATCAAGCTGTTAATGCTAGGGATGAATGGAGATCTTCAGTGGTTTGATGCTGACATTGACCTTCCTTGACCTAATCTCCTATAGGTAAGAGGCAGCAAAACACAGAGGTTTAAGAGCCTGGCTCTGGAGAGAGTCTCTTTGGGCTCTTATCAAGTACTCATTAGCTGTGTGACTTTAAGCAAGTGTCCTAACCTCTCTGTCTCACTTTCCACATCTGTAAAGTGGAGATAACCACCATCTCCTATGGAACTGCCCTGAGAACTGCACGAGTGGCTGCTGGACAAGAAGGGCACTATTAGGTGTCTGATACACTAAAATAACCATGCTACGCCGTGACCCTCTCACATTATCTCCACTTTTCCATTTACAGGGCAGAGATGTTAATACAAAACAAAAGTGTCAGATGACCCGTTACTCCCGGCAGACTACTGCTCATCTGGCGACGCCCATCTAAACACATCCCAGTGCCACGAGCAATGAGGTCATTTTTTTTTTTTTATTTTTCTTACCGCTTCAGCCAAGTAGCTGTCTGAATATTCCAGTTTTCTAAGTACATTTTGAAACTTGTGGCAGTCTAGAAAGAAGAAAATAACACCTATCATTAGCTTCAAAAATTCCCCAAGTAATGGAAAGTCCTCCCCAGAATTTCCCTGGCGGCAGATTAGATGTGCATAGAGACGACTCCATCCAGAGAAGATCAGTGGTTCCATCCTACACAGTACAATTTCCTGGTGCTTAGACAGTTCGCTTTGCACTAAAACTTGGCTTGCAAAGTCTTCATTTCCCTCAAAACTTATTTTCAAATTATAGGAAAATTGAAGGAATGTCTTACAGGTTTTTCTCCCACTCTGGTTAAAAAAAAATTTTTTTAAGTCATCTGAGTTTAAAAACAAAACACTCTAAAGGGGGATTTGCCATAGGAAAAGTTTCATCATGTCGATTTAGGCTTTTCTGGAGACAACCTAAATTTAACTGTCATCTTTCCCTATGTGGCCATCGATACACTAGGTCAGTCTTGTGAAGTGATTCTGCCAAGAGCTGCACAGGTTCAAGGGCTTCCAGCTGGATTTAGAATAGGGAGAGATTTCACGCATGAAGGAGTCTCCATACAAAAAAAGAAAACAAACATCACCCAACTGGCAACGACACAGGTGCCAAGGAGAGAGATTCCAAAATACTCCATCAATTGGGTTTTCTCATTAAAAAAAAAAGAAAGAGGGGCGCCTGGGTGGCGCAGTCGGTTAAGCGTCCGACTTCAGCCAGGTCACGATCTCATGGTCCGTGAGTTCGAGCCCCGCGTCGGGCTCTGGGCTGATGGCTCAGAGCCTGGAGCCTGTTTCCGATTCTGTGTCTCCCTCTCTCTCTGCCCCTCCCCCGTTCATGCTCTGTCTCTCTCTGTCCCAAAAATAAATAAACATTGAAAAAAAAATTAAAAAAAAAAAAAAAAGAAAGAAAGAAAGAAAAAAGTCGTATCAAAGGCTGGTAGTAGAAAGCATGAAGCAAACTTACAAGAACCAGAATTCTTGGGGTGCCTGGGTAGCTCAGTTGGGTAAGTGTCTCTTGATCTCAGTTTAGGGCTTGATCTCAGAGTTGTGAGTTCAAGCCCCACATCATGATGCCTACTTTAAAACAAAACAAAAAACCAGAATTCCTAATAAAGGCAGAGTATAAGTGGCACTTTTTTTCTACGCCAGCCCTAAGGACATCTTGGGCCATACATTGGCCTAATGTAGTATGTTTGGAGGGAAGGTGAGAGATGGTAGGTAGATAGATTAGACAGAAAGATAATTAAATACATAAGTAGATACTATAACTTTTTAATTCAAAGCCCTAAGGGGTTTTATTTATGTTGTCTTTGGCTAATACAACGCTATATGTACAGCTTCGAAGTGCCTTAACTAAATCAGACTTCCTTGGGTTTCTTCAGCTCTTTGCTCTAGATCAACTCTACTGAGAATGCAAACTTCGGCTTTCTGGTTTTCTAATAAAGATGTGACTTAACAACTTAGCGCTTCACCCTGACCACACACCCACAACAGGAGGGCTGTGTTTTGGGCATACGGCTGAGGGGACTGGTGAGCAGGCCAAAGGGAGCTGCTATAAAGGACGTGCACCCGTAGCACCCCAAGGCAACCAGCAGTGATCTGAGATTTTTGAGGAAGCCAAGAACTTGAGTGGGAAAAGGGAATGAAGTCCCGATGCGACTCTCTCGGACGTCATCTGTATAGAAATGGGAAGCTTGGAGATGATCTACGCTGCTTTTCCAAGCATGACAAAGGTCGTACTGGAGGCTGCTGCTTGTCCATTAAGAGGAAGAGAAGCCTCGGGCATTAAGAAGGTGGAGAACATCGGCCATGTCCCCTTTTGTCCTGGTGTCCACCTAACAGGGAGCAGGCGGTCAGTCTCCACATCCCTGGTTTCTTGCTCTACATGCACATCCTCTTCTGCTCAGACTCTCCCGTGGCACCCTGCCTGCCCTGTGGTGGGTGGGAAACCAGAACCGACAGCAAATATGAGTCACCCGGCTAGAGGACCAACCCTTCTGTAGGTCGAGAACCGAGCCCTTACTCCCACTCAGCAGCCAGGAGGAAAGGCTGCTCTGACCGCTCACACAATGCCAGGAAAACCAGGAATCTCATGGCCCCAACAAGACCACCTCTGAAGATAAGGACATGTCGAGAACCGAACCGTGATCCAAGAACAGAGCCAGGGAAAGACCAAAAACAAACAAACAAACAACAACAAAAACCCACGCTGATTCGAGTGGCCTAAAAGCCACGTGCCATGACAACGCTTCTTAAAAGCAAATGTATTAGAAATGTTTCAAAAGGAACCACAGAGAATGCCTGCCATACAACAACCTAAACGCAGGAACTTCCAGTCTGTATTCTTGACTGAAGAAAGCAGAATGTGAAATGAGAGAAAATGACATCTGTACTTTCTGGTAGAAAGAACAGGACTGTAAACAACAAAACGATTTTCCTGGTTCCTTTTCAGATTTCTACACGTCATTCCTTGAGCCATGCACACTGTCAAGAAAGTAGGTTATCTTAAAAAAAAAAAAAAAAAGGTCCAAGGGGCTGCTCGACTTAGAATTCCCTGATCCCTGGGGCGCCTGGGTGGCGCAGTCGGTGAAGCGTCCGACTTCAGCCAGGTCACGATCTCGCGGTCTGTGAGTTCGAGCCCCGCGTCAGGCTCTGGGCTGATGGCTCAGAGCCTGGAGCCTGTTTCCGATTCTGTGTCTCCCTCTCTCTCTGCCCCTCCCCCGTTCATGCTCTGTCTCTCTCTGTCCCCCAAAAAATAAATAAACGTTGAAAAAAAAAAAAAAAAGAATTCCCTGATCCCTCGGACACTCTGAGGAAGAACTTCCAGGGACACCACACTCAAAGCAAATCATTTGCTCTATTTGCGACGGAAGCTTGATGCAAAAGCATAATAGACTCACCTCAATTTTCCAGATGTTTAGGTTAGAAAGCAGATCCCAACAGAAATTTCCATTCTTATCCACTCCGCTGAACCCAAAGCCCGCTGCATTATTCACCGCATCAGCTATGGTTTTTAAAACAACACATTAGGATATGGAACAAAAGTCACGTTGCTGCTTTATAAGATATTAAATGTCTGTCTAGCTTTAAGATTGAGAGAGAGGCAATGGTCTCTCCTTTGGGAAAGAAACCAACACAATTTAAAGGACCTGGTACCTTCATAAATCACAGAAACATCAGTGGTTCTTTGGTGGCCTTAACATTCACGGACTCATTTTTATTCATTCGCTAGCATTTAGTGAGCACCTGCGAATAATAAGAAGGCACTAGACGCTCACAGAACACAAAATGGAAGTAAAAGAGAAATGAATCAGAACAAAGCAGCAAGGATTTAGTGACCAACTTGATAGAAGGCGAGACAGGGAAGAAGGTAAACACACATCTAAGCTCAGAAGCAGAGGCCAGAAGAAACCGAGGACCCAGGGGACTCAGGCCCGAGAGTTGTCATTCAAGATGGCACAACGTGAACTGACCGCGTTAGTTCTGAAAGAGAAACCGGAGCTCATTCTGGACACATTCAGGGTGACGTGCCAGTAGGTTTCAGCCAGAGCTGCTGAGATACAGTTAGAAAAGCTCAGAACACAAGACAAAGAGCTGAGACAGAGAGACATGAATCTGGGGCCAGCAGCCACGGAGACCACACGTGGACCCCATTACCAAAGCGTCCTACCCACAAAGTCAGTCTGAGAAAACGCCCGTTTCCATCTTTATTTCACTTCACTGAACTGTAAGAAGATGTCCCCCTGCAGTGAGTGCAACATTTCTGATTCCTTAATTATGCAATTTTGTAATCAGATAGAGACCTGATGAAATCAACGTAGATGCCGACCAAGAGGCTGGTTTTCTCTTTTCACTTAGTTCAATTCTGTCAGACTATTTTCTTTAAAAAAAGAAACTTCAACACCCCGCCCCCCAAAATAATAGTCCAGATAAAAAATGGGCAGAAGACACAGATATTTCTCCAAAGACAACATCTAGATGGCCAACAGACACATGGAAAGATGCTCAACATCACTCATCAGGGAAATGCAAATCAACACTATAATGAAATATCTATCACCTTATTACTTGTCAGAGCGGTTAAAAAACACAACAAACACCAAGAGTTGGCAAGGATGTGGAGAAAAAGGAATCCTCATAGACTCCTGGTGGGAATGCAAACTGGTGCAGCCACTGTGGAAAACAGTATGGAGGTTGCTTAAAAAGTTTTTAAAAAGGCCTACCCTATGATCCAGTAATTTCAATACTGAGTATTTACCCAAAAAATACAAGAATACTGCTTCAAAGAGATACAGCATTATTTACCATAGCCAAACTATGGACACAGTCCCAGTATTCATCATTGATGAATGGATAAAGATGTGATATGTGTGTGTGTCTGTATACACACATACACACAATGGAATATGATTTATCCATAAAAATGAAACCTTGCCATTTGTAACAATATGGATAGAACTAGAGAGTATCATGCTAAGTGAAATAAGTCAGAGAAAGACAAGTACCATATGACTTCGCTCATATGTAACAAAACAAATGAGCAAAGGGGGGAAAAACACAAACCAAGAAACATACTCTTACTTAACTCTAGAGAACAAACTGATGGTTACCAGAAGGGAGGTGCATAGGGGGATGGGTGAAAAAGGGTCTGGAGATTAAGGAGGGCACTTGCTGATGTATGGAAGTGTGGAATCACTATCACACACCTGAAACCAAATACAACACCGTATGTTAACTCTACTGAAGTTAAAATAAAAAATAAGTCACAGTGCCGTCTTAAGATCTGGGGAGATCTTAGAAAAATCTTTCTTGTAGCTCCACTCATTCTTTTCTATAGGAGTTCGGGGCCAGCTCCAGAGTGACTTCTGAAGAGTTACTCTAAAGAAAAACAGCCCATTCTGGGTTCGTCTCCTTTCCTTTGGGCAGGGCTGATGACTGCTTTACCACCTCCAGGTTGGTCCTCTAGCCGGGTGACTGTGTTTGGCCTCACTGGGAAACGATCTGGCTTCTTTTAGAAGGAGGGAAGAGAAGTACTGAGCGCTGATAGGTCACTCTCCCAAGCTGACTGGATGGATACTCAGCAGACAAGGAGAAGAACAACAAAGCAAGGGTGTGCCAGTTAAGAAACGACTGGGTGTGCCAGTTTAAACGGGCGGGAAGACACTGAACGACAAGACAAAGAGAAGAGGGGCAGTTGGGGTCGGTGTTGGAGACTAAAACAAGGGCTGGGACCCGCAAGGCAGCCCCTCACTCAGTTCCTCCGCCCCCTCCGGTCTCATCTAAAACGCAGATTAACAACTTCTTCTCTTTCTGGTTCTCGCTACCTTTCCAGGATTGTAGAAAGCTCTCTCTCTACAGGTGTTCTCAGTCAGTGTTCCCAGCGGTGCGAAGATAGTGGCAAGGGTGAGCTCCGAAGGCAGAGCCCCTGGCTTCCTGCCCCCCCCATCGAGCAACACCCTGAGCGTATGGCCTCAGGAGAGTTGTCTGACATCTAGACACCCATTCCCTTGGGAGGAAATTGGGTAGAAGAATGGTATCGAGTTTAAAGCCATGTGGAAAGAATTAAACAAGATATGAGTGAGCACAAAGCACGGTGCCTTGCCTGTGGGCGCTCAAGAAATGTTAGCTGTTATCACAGTGTCCGTCTTGCCCAGGCTTAGTGATGCTAACATTCTCATCACGCAGGTGGTCAACAATGCCAGACTCCGAATGCTAGAAGGAATTCTGATCCCACAGCCTGAGCAGCTACGAGCCACCCCGCCAAGACAAATGAAGGACCAGAAATAGCGACTCTCGGATGCTACGTCTCTACAGAGGATGGGGGGACCTACCGGGTCCCCCTAGTGCATTCCGCCTCCTCTTAACCGAAGACTTGTTTTTGTCTCCAAGCGGAGGTGGGTGCTAAATTCACCAGCCCCAAACTGGCTTTACTTGTATTGCCTACTGTATGATCATAGATAAGTTGGATACCCATATTTTGGAGGTCGTGATCCTTGGAACACAGCCTGGGCTGAAGTTGAGTCTCGCTAATTAGTACTAATTAGCAAGGGAAAAACAACCAGGATCGTACATGAAGTCCAAAGAAAACAGCTTTAATTTATTTCACTGTAAACAGTAACGAGAAAACGAGGCTAACACGGTGCAGCTCAGCTGAGATCCATCAAGAGGCCAGCTTTAAGGATTAAATTTATAATCACGTATAATTAGTGCATCAATTATATGTAAATGACGTTTTAAGGAGCTGGATAAAACAATTATTTGGTAAAGCAATTTAAGCATTCCCTGTTACATTCTTCATTGCTTTTTTATTCGTAACACAAAGGTTAATTTCAGACCAGCCCAAGCAATCTAAACTAACAAGGTTCAAATTGAGGCCATACAAATTAATGAAGTGTTTCTACTGAAGCTATCAAAACCAGATAAAAGGAAGAGGGTATAGAAAAGAGCCAAGTCCAAAGAAAAAGCTGCCCACGGGAAAGACTACTTCTATACTCCCAGTATCTGGGGCACTCCCGAAAGGGCAGAATGACACCAGACACCCCGTTCCCTAGAACCCCCTCCCCACCCACAGCCCCACCAGCACAACCCACCTCGTGTTAGACTTTCCCCTATGAGGCCACGGACTGGCCTTTCTTTCCTCCTAAAGCAGGAGCTCATTTAGTCCAGAAGCCAGCCCGTAAGCCCTAGGATACAGAATACAGGAGAGGGAAAAGTAGGGAGGGGAGAGAGAAAAGGAAAGTAAGTGAACAAGCAGAAGGCAGAAGAGGGCGTGAAAGAGTATTAGCTCTTCCTCTCTCACTCATTCTCTTACACGCCCACGTGCACACACACACACACACACACACAGACACACCCGCAGGCTAGAGCAGAGTGAAGACATTAAGTAATTCACGTAGAAAACTAAGCCTGGTACTCCGAGCAGGGTTCACCATAGTATGCGTCACGCCTACCTACAAGAAATTCTCCTTCTCAAGCAACCAAACGACTACAGAAAGAGGAATAGGACTTTTGAAGCCCCAGCCCATATTCCTCGTCCCCTCTGTACTCCTCGCCTGGGGACAGCTCTCTCTGTGTCCTGCCTGGATGGGGTGCACAATTCTGTGCCCACACAACGTAACCATCTTGACCACAGACCAGGGCTCTTGTCCCCCCTTTGCGTTCCCCCGAGCACAGCACCCGGTCCTCGACAAAAACTCCCTGATGTAACCAAATAGGACAGACACAATTTCCCATGCTGCAAACTTGTTTAAGAGCCTTAAGTCAGATCTTTCTGGCCAAGTATTACATCAATACTGCACCGGACTGAACTTATCCCTGAACATCTCGACCTATGAAAATCATGTAGACCAGGGGCCGGGGAGAGGGAGGAATGAGGAGAATATTACTTTTTCTAACGGGTACAGCATTCCTGTTTGGGGTGACGGAAAACGTCCTGGAGACAGATGGTGGTGATGGGCGCCCAACACCGTGTATTTACTTAAGTCCAGTCTATTGGACGCATAGAGATGGTTAAAATCATAAATTCTACGCTATGTCTATTTTACCACAAAAAATAAAAATTCAGTAGCTACCAGCTTTAATTTGGAGATAAAAACTTGGGAGCATGAAATGAGAAAAAAGGAACTCAATTAAGTGCTATGCCTTCACCACGGAATATGGGCGAAGCACCAGGCACTGAGTTTAATCATCTGTTTCGCTTAATAAACCAAATCACCGCTCCCTGACATCAAGCCCCAGGTCACCCTCAGCTAAGAAGTCAAATTTCCCTTCCTGAAAGGGTTCCAAATGTGAACTAGACACAGCTGCCGTGCCTTATCAAAATCCCTTACCACGCCTGGTAAGTAAATAGGACTCACGGCCCACTCCAGCAAAGCTTTAAACTTTTCCAGTCTAAAATTGTTTGAAAGGAAAGACAGAAAAATCAAAGTAAGTTGAATTTTCTACCTTAAAAAAAAAAAAAACACTTGAAAAAAATCTTAACCAACCATTAAAGCAGCATAACCTCAATCAGCACGTGCATCGGTATATTATTCAAGCATGTATCCTGTATTATGTACAACCCAGAAAAATGGCCCGATGACCAGCTCATTCTGGAATTTTCCCCTAACTTTCCGCTGTACTGAAGGCCAGTTCTGACTGGTGGAGGAAGCTTCCAGATTTGGACATCTGTTAATAGCATTGAGTTTAAACGAGAGGCAGGATTGCTTTTCTCTTATCACGGGTGATTGAGTTTATGGATGGCAGGAGACAGAAGTGCTGCGCGATAAAATACAAAATGATACTGGCTCAGCCACCCCCATTACGTATTGAACTCTGTTTTGATTAGGTGATCCCAAATGCTGTTCTGTCATGCAGGGCCATTCCATCGAACATACCTAATGTCCAGGCAAAGTAATACTTGGGCTTCGAGGCTTGCATGACGATATACAAGTAGCACAGTCGAGTCAGAAAGTTCGCTTTATGAACAAACCAGTCATCAACCAGGCAGGTGACAGGGAAGGTCTTCGTGAGTGTCAAAAACAGAAGGAGAGACACCAAGGTCATGTACAACTTGCGGATCACAGCTCCCTGAAACAGTGGAAAAGGATCGGTGTAACCATTCAAGATTCCAGTATGAAGAAAAACAATTTGAGCAAGGGCACATTAAGAACAAAGCTGTTCCAAGAGCCGCTTTGGCAATAGGCCCTAGAAGGAGAGGCACGCCTAGGACACAAATTGGATGCTGGGCATATGGGCTACAAGTGAAGAAAGAACATACCTCTGACCCTTGAGGATTGAATGTATCTAAAATGGAAGACCATGATTACCAGCACATTCTACCAATAAAAAGTAGGCATCTTATTACCCAAAACATAAGGGAAATAACATTATAGGGTGGCAGTCTTCCATCAGAAAGAACCATTTCGCTTGTCTTCTACTTCTGTCACCAGCAGAGCCGAGGAAATGGGTTTCAGTCACCACAAGGACAGAGGCTTAGGTAGGAAGGATTCTGTGCCAGTTTTCAAGGGCCTGAGCCAGGACGTGAGCAGGTAATGGAAAGCTTTAGGAAGCCTTCCAGGATGGTTTACATGTGGTCTGCTCTGGCCCTGAGATGTGCTAGTGGTTTTTTGGCTTTTTTGACGTTTATGTATTTTTGAGAGACGGAGAGCATGAGTGAGGGAGGGGCAGAGAGAGAGGGAGACCCAGAATCCGAAGCGGGCTCCAGGCTCTGGGCTGTCAGCACAGAGCCCGATGCAGGGCTCAAACTCAAAAACCGTGAGATCATGACCTGAGCCGAAGTCGGTCGCTTAACCTACTGAGCCACACAGGGGCCCCATGATGTGCTAGTGTTCTAAATGCCTCTGGACCAAGTGATTTCTGTTCAGTTTCCCTGACATTCCAGGCAATGTCAGTGAACACCAATAGGATTCTGGTTCCCAACTTAAAAAAAAAAAAACAAAAGGGGGCCACTTTCTCTTTGTAATATGGGGACAGCAGGACGGCAACAGCACCTCCCTCAGCTTGAGGGTTAGGTGAGTGAGCGTCTGCAAGGCATCCAACGGCACCTGGCTCCCAGTCGAGTGCACGCCACGCTTAGCCACGATGATGCCAACACACTGGGGAAGCACCAGCTCGTGAGGGCCACCCTCTCCCACCGATGTGTCTTCAGCCAAAATACCACCTCCCTGCTTCATGCTCTCCGTGCACAAACATGCAAGAGGCTCCCTGGAGAGTGATGTTAAGACTCTCTGAGAATATTCTCTACGAGCACGTGCAACATAAAAGCAGTACTGTGCCAGACCCTGCCAAGAAACACCCGCGGGCACCCTGATGTCTCGTGGCCACGGTGACCTCACTGCTATGTTGTTTCGATGCCGCAGCGAGAGCAGAGACAGTGGACGGACCATAAACTGTCAAAGACCCGACAGCACCGAAACTCTCTGAAAACGCATGCTCCAGAAGTCACTTAAATTTTCAAATAATTAACTTTGCCTAGGTTGTAACATTTACAAAATATTTAACTCCAATCTCCCGGTTTTCTCCTCTTTCCAATGTTCCCTATTCCTTCAGCTAATTACAAACGTCCCTTAAATACAGGCCATGTGATCTGAATAAATGCAGCGTTTTTGTAAAGTTCAAGAAGCGATCCTATTGTTGACCACTTTGAAATGAGCAAAATACAAATTAAAATGAAAGTATTTAAAAAAAAAATTTTTTTAACGTTCTATTTATTTTTGAGACAGAGAGAGACAGAGCATGAACAGGGTGGGGCAGAGAGAGAGGGAGACACAGAATCGGAAGCAGGCTCCAGGCTCTGAGCCATCAGCCCAGAGCCCAACATGGGGCTCGAACTCATGGACCGCGAGATTGCTGAAGTCGGACGCTTAACCGACTGAGCCACCCAGGTGCCCCTGAAAGTATTTTTTAAAAAGCCATCTTAAACTCTCTCGAAGTCAATAAAACCAAGCTTTAAGCGTGCCCACGTAAAACTGGTTTCCCACATAAGAAGTGGGCTCTGAAATAAAAATCGCATTTATTCTGGTTCCCACCCCTTCCCATCCCCCCTTTCCCGATATTATCTTTGGGCTGGATATGAATTTCTATCCCTAAAGACAAAACACTCATAAATCCGAACGTGTTAACTAGCACAGGGCCGAGCACACTGTAAGCATTAAATATTGGCTGACTGACTAATGGACGAATTGCCTTAATATTTCCAGCCAATGAGCTCCTCTGTGCAATAAACATGTGGTGTTCCAACATGGAAAACCGCTGTAAATAAATACCAATACCGGTATTTTCAGTGCATAGGGGTGGTGGGGGGGGGGGGTTATTGGCCACGCTTTTTGGTGAACTGTTTGGCTTTTTAATTAGAACAATTACCAGTGAGAGTCAGCCCTGGAAGCAGAGCTCTATTTTTCTGGAGCTCTGCGTAAACACTCTCGGCACTAAAAACTTACAGTGGGAGAAGGCTCTGGCAGGCTCTGGAAACCTCTCTGCTTCCAGTTCACTTCCAGCAACTTCATGTGCGTATGTCTCCCCTCAATAAAGGCTATGTAATCCTTGAAATTGTTGCAAGGGCCAGCTATGACACTCATGAAGTTGAGAAGATAGCTTAAGTATTGCAAAAAGGAGGGCTTTACCCTGTGAAAATAAACAACAAGTTGAAGTCTTCGGTCTCTGGATTTTTCTTTTAGATCCGCAAGCAGGCCAATCCTAAACACAGGGGTTGTCTTTGTAGATTACCAGACGTGAGGTGGTCTTTCTGGGTTCCGTTTCTCTAAAAATCCACCCAAGCTAGAAACCTGGTTTGAAAGGGCAGGTTAAATCGGGGAGTGGCTGGGGGAAGGCGCAGCGCTCCGTGGCGCCCTCTGCTGGCCGGCTGCGGCTATGGACATGGAGGGTGAGGTCCAGGGTAAAGGAGGCTCTGAGGCTGGGAAATGTGCTTTCTCATCACCCTTGGTCGCCTAACAAGAGAAGAAGGAAGGTAATAAACATCAGGCAGGGTGGGAACCTGACCTAATGTTAGCTGCTCGAGATGCACTGAAATGGGAAAACTCCCTCCCGACTGCCAAAATAAATACAAAACAAATGATGGGTGGAACCAGTTTCCACTAGAAGAGGACACACAAAACCACCCCTGTGCAGCCTCTTGTCTGCTCTGGCATCCAGGCACGAGGTCCTGAACAACAGACAGAAGTAGCGGCAGGGAACAATTCTGTAGAGACCAGTTCTGGGTAGTGTTTTAATGGCATTTAAAAGGGCACGATGGTATTGTGGGGACAAGGCTCCCTAAAATGCCCCTGGTAACCCGTCACTGGAATATACCCTACAGCACCTATGCCCTCATAACACTGACCAGAGAGTTGGATTCATCAGTCTCTTGCAATGGGTCTCCATTTCTTCCAAGTCCCAATCCCTTCGTGTGAAAATGGGGCACTCCGTCTCCTGACCACCCAGGACCCTCTCTTCCTTACCCTGCCTCCTACAAGTCTCTGGCAGGAACCCTCCACCACCATGGCTGCACCACCTTCCCCGACGTGCTACGCCACGGGCTCTTTCCACTCCCCAACAATGCTACTCTCCTCCGTCAGTCTCCCTTCCTCTCCAACACCCACACCAGCCACAATCTGTCTTCAGCCTGCTTCCTGCCACCTGCCTCCCATCCCCCGGCCCCCAGTCCTCTCTGTCCAGCCCTTTGAGTCCGTTTCGTGCCAGCATTTAATCCTACTGACGGGCACCGACAACTCTTTCTTGAGGACCCTCTGACACAGGCCCCGTAAAAATAACTCGGTAATAACGGACATAACAACCTCCGTGAAGGAGAATCTTGCGAAACAAACAAAACTACAGATCCATTTACTCTCCGGCCCAGCAGCCCCGCTTCCGGGAATCTGTCCCACCATTATACCCAAACTTGTTTAAAATGACCAAGGAACAGGGTCATGCATCACTGACTTGTAAAAGCCACAGACTGACAGACAACCCCAAGTATCCATCAACAGCAGATTCATTAAACAGACAGTATTACCTCCATATAATGCAGTGAATATGCAGACACTGAAAAGAGGGGGATTTCTGGACACTGATACACCAAGGCCTAGAGAACATACTGTGAAAACTTACTTCACAGCAAGTCGATGTTGCTCAGCAGAGAGGTCTTCAGCTCTTCGACCTAATCCTATAAAAAAGAAAAAAGTTAGAAAGAAGATGTGTGAAGCAGAGAACTCATTCTAAAAGAGGCTTACAAAATTCATTTGAAGAAAGTGATTTATGTCATATTTCACTAATGTTGCTTCAGAAATCATAAAAGGGTCCTCCTCTTCCTTTTTTTTTTTTTTTTTTTTTTAATGTCCCGGATTCAAGAGCTACCCACAAATATGTGTGTGAGGAGGAAAGTCTCTATATGTTCTTGTGAAGAGGGGAGGATTCAGGGACTACTATTGAATCTGCAGTCTGTCATGGATCCCAGAGAAGCCCCACATCTCCTCCACTCCTTGCCAAAGTGCCTCTGGTTTCACCGGTACACGAGAGAGAGAAGCCGGCCTTTGCTGCCCGCACCAGCTTAAGTACCTCCCTGAGTGCACTGGGTGCAGACACCCAGTATTGGCTGAGAACATGGGTGTGGAATGGGGAAAGGAACAGGGGACTTTCCTCTTCCAAAAAACAGGAAATGGAAGCCTGAATGCGGGGAAAACACAGAAGAATTATCAGGTGATTATTCTTTTAAAACTCATCCAGGGGCGCCTGGGTGAGTCAAGTCGGTTAAGCATCCAACTTCGGCTCAGGTCACGGTCCCACGGTTCATGGGTTGGAGCCCTGCGTCGGGCTCTGCGCTGACAGCTCAGAGCCTGGAGCCTGCTTTAGATTCTGTGCCTCCCTCTCTCTTTGCCCTTCCCCTGCTCGTGTTCTGTCTCTGTCTCTCTCAAAAATAAATAAACATTACGAAGAACTTTTAGTAAAATAAAATTCTTCCATGCCAGAAAATCACCTTAGTGCTTCTCATAAAATTTAGATGTTAACTTATACTCAAACTGAAGTGTCATAAGTTGACTTTAAAACTGTATATTCAACTAAGACTGATTATGACCACCGATCACAGAGGCAATTCAGACACATGTCTAAAGGCAGGCAGAGTGTTTCTGAATTTTACTTGTTGCTCCCACGCACAAGAAAAAAAGAAACGGCAAACAAACATCTTGCTGCATATAAGGGTTGTTCCAGAAAATCGGGTATACTGAGAATGCTTTAAGTAGTAAATGTAGGCAAAAAGCCTATTAAAAAAAACAAAAAGGCAGTATTTAAAAAAAAAAAAATCACACTTTCTTCTAAGATCTCAACAATACATCTCTGGCAATCCTAGAAATTAAATTGATTTTAGTTATTGGTTTATGGTGCTAATATTAGTCTATAACCACTACCAAGTGGACTTTTAGGTACAAAAACATTCAGCAACTCACCCCCGTTTGCCCAGGACTTACCCAGTTTGGGTCCTAAAAGTCTCATGTCCTGGGAAAGCACTCAGTCCTGGGCAAACCAGGACAGATGGTCTCCCTAGAAAGACCCCATCCTTGGTATGAAATTACCCAGTTCTCTACACAGTGATTAAATTGCCAAGTATGAACTCGGAATACCCAGGGTCAAAATGAAATTAAATCGGTTCCCAAGCTTTAAAGAAAAATAAGACTAGCTGACAGAGATTGTAAATCTACTCAACCTGTTGGCACATAAAGAAGCTTCAACCGTCCGAAAGCGTTTGCCAGAGCAGTACAAATCCGTAGAATATACTTTTACTAATTGTACCTGACACCTCTTAAGCCCATATTAAAATCTTCCACCCGGCTGAAAGTGCTGTACTCATCCCCTGGAACCAGGTTTTAATCATGTAAATCACACTTTCTTGGCCATTTGCAGGAAGGGCATGAGCAAAGAAAATGTTCAGTTTTATACAATCAGAAGGTTCTTCCTTCTTCTAGGACAAGGGTCACGCTAATCTCATTAGATAATTTTCCAAGCCAAGCAAAAACAAAAACACTAAGCTAACAAAACAAATCCAGCATGAAAAACGATTAGCCAAGGGCACCTGGGTGGCTCAGTTGGTTGAGCGCCCGACTTTGGTTCAGCTCATGATCTTACGGGTTTGTGAGTTCGAGCTCTGCGTCGGGCTCTGTGCTGACGGCTCAGAACCTGGAGCCTGTTTCGGGTTCTGTGTCTCCCCCTCTCTCTGCCCGCCTCACCCCCCACTCACTCTCGCTCTCTCTCAAAAATTAAATAAACATTTTTTTAAAAAGATTAATCAGCCAATACTATTTTTTATTACCTTATGAGCACCTCAGATTAAACCAAAGAAAAAATCAACAGATTTAGAAATGAAGGGCAGAGCGCACCATACATTTAAAATGTGGTATAAGCAAACAAACAAAAAAAACCCTTCTCGGTATAAAGACTTCAGCAAATGTAGACGGCAGATTCAGCAGGAAAAGTGGTAAATAATAGCCGAGAAAGTAAAAAGCTTTGATTAAAGAAGCTTGCAAATTTCTAACAAGTTATAATAAGACCTGGACTGTGGATATAGTCTAAACGAAGGTCTCTGTCAGGCTCACTCTCAGAACCAAAAGGAGAGTTCTTCTCACCATCATGAACTTGGAATGCCAAGGTCGTGATCTTCTGTGTGACAATCATCAGAGGCCTAAAAGGAAGACAGAAGATAATCCATTGGCAGAGGGCCACTAGAAGAAACTTTCATTCTATTTCCCTGAATGGTGGTGTTTTATCCTGAAGGTTATTCAATAAAATACGAACGCACTGGATATGAAGAACACATTTTTATTTCCTTTCCAAATCACTTTAAGTAAGTAGATACAACAACACGGAACGAGATCACACCAGAAAGCCTCTCTTGCACTGTTACTCAAAGCCTAGAATTCCAGTACCGGCACCGACTACGTTGTCTGGAACTCGTTAAAAATGCAGACTCGTACACTTCGTTCCGGAACCAGAGAATGGAAACCTGCATCTTACCAAGATCTCCAGGGAACTCAGATGCACAGTAACATATGAGCAGCATCAGTTTGGGGGATACCTAAATCCAGTGCCCTGCTTCCGCCTGGATGAGGTACATATTCTGGCTTCTTCATTCTAGTATCTTCTGCCATGTGTTGTTCTAGTAAAGGCAATTCTTGCACGTACTTTTTCCGTAGTAAAAGATTCATTTGTAAAACGCAGCCACCTGTCCATAAACCGTTTAGTGACCAAAAATAACACCAATCCTAATCTGAAAAAAGACCTCAAACAAAAACTTGCCTAAGAAGTGGCGTCATGTCAACAAGGATGCCAAGATAATTCAATAGAGGCAAGAACAATTTTCTTAATTAGTGATGGCACAACTAGTCACATAAAAAAAAGATACAAAAGTAATTAAAACTGCATCGAATACCTAAATGCAGGCTAAAACCATAAATCTCTTAGAAGGAAACACAGACATAAATCTTTATGACCTTAGATTGGGTGATGGTTTCTTTTTTTTTTAATAATTTTTTGAGACAGAGAGAGAGAGAGAGAGACAGAGCGTGAGCAGGGGACGGGCAGAGAGAGAGGGAGACAGAATCCAAAACGGGTGCCAGGCTCCAGCTGTCAGCACAGAGCCTGGCGCGAGGCTCAAACTATGAACCAGGAAATCATGACCTGAGCCGAAGTCAGATGCTTAACCGACTGGGCCACCCAGGTGCCCCTGGGTGATGGTGTCTTAAATGCAACGCCAATAACCTGTAACTTCACAGGTAACAAAAGAAAATTATAGATTAAATGGGTATCATTAAAACTTAAAATCCTGTGCTTCAAATGACACACACCATCAAGAAAGTGAGAAGATAGTTCACAGAATGTTTTGACTACATGCGTAAATCACACATCTGATAAGGGACTTGGCACTAGAATATATAAAGAACTCTTACAACTCAATAAGAATAAGACAGTAATATAATTTAAAAATGGCCAAAGGATCTGCATGGACATTTCTCTAGAAAGGATATACAAATGGTAAGAAGTTGCTCTGGCCGAGGTATAAGCAGATGAAAAGATGCTGAACAATAATCAGCCATCAAAGAAATGCAAATCAAATCATGTACCCCTTCTCAACCACCAGGATGACTAGAATCAAAAAGACAGATAACAAGTATTGGCCAGGAGTTGGAGAACCCTCATACACTGCCAGTGGGAATATTAAATGGTACCTGCTACTTTATTTTTTATTTTTAATGTTTATTTATTTTTGAGACAGAGACAGAGTGTGAGCAGGGGAGGGGCCGAGTGAGAGGGAGACAGACTCTGAAGCAGGCTGCAGGCTCTGAGCTGTCAGCACAGAGCCCGATGCGGGGCTCGAACTCACAAACCATGAGATCATGGCCTGAACCAAGGTCGGACGCTTAACTGACTGAGCCACCCAGGCGCCCTGGTATAAGCTACTTGAGACAGTCTGGCAGTTTCTCAAAAGGTTAAACGTAGAAGCGCCATATAACCAAGCAATCCCACGCCTAGGAACATACCCATGAAAAATAAAAATACACTTACACAAAAACTTGGGCACACATGTTCAGAGCGACATTATTCGTAATAGCCCAAAGGGAAATAACCCAAATGTCCACCAACTGATGAATGAGTAAATGAAATGTGGTATGTCTACACAATAGAGTATTATTCAGCAATAAAAACAGTGAAGTCCTGACACATGCTATAATACAAATGGTCCTTAAAAACATTATGCTAAATGAAAGAAGCCAGACACAAAAGTCATATATTGCACGGTTCCACTGACATGAAATACCTAGGACAGGCAAATCCATAGAGAAAGGAAGTGTTGCCCAAGGCTGGGGCAGTTGGGAGGAAATGAGGACTGAGGGCTAATGCATACCGGTGTCTCTGGGAGGGTGATGAAAATGTCATATAATTAATTATGGTAACGGTTGCACTCTGTAAGTCTACTCTGTGAATACATTCAAAATCACTCAATTGTATTCTTCAAATGTTTTTTTAATCTTTAATTTTCTAAAGTTTATTTATTTATTTTGGAGAAGGTGTGCATGGGCGGGGCAGAGAGAGAGAGGCAGAAAGAGAGAATCCCAAGCAGGCTCCACACTGTCAGCGCTGGGCTCAGACTCAAATGGTGAGATCGTGACCTGAGCTGAAATCAAGAGTCGGACGCTTAACTGACCGAGCCAGGCAGGCATCCCTGAATCGTACTCTTGAAATGAGTGAACTGTAGGATATGTGAATTAGATCTCACCAAGAGGAAGTGGAGTTAGAATCCTCCCACATACTCACTCTTCTATGCATGTAAGGAGGCGTGCCATATGCTCTTGCTCAGAAGCCTTCCTGTCTCAACATTTTTCATTGATCCATTTATTTAAACTTATGAGTAGATGAGATGCCAAATTCAGAATGCCCAAGTTATGAGATTTGAGAGTCAAATCCGTAAAGTTACTGACTTAAAAGATGAAACTCAAATACCATCCATGTTGTATTTCAGTCAAAACCCAAAATAGTCCAAGACATGTCTGATGATGATTGGAACTCATGCTTACTTTTTGCAAAAATGCAAAACGCGGCACACACGAGCAACTACAAGTACAGGAAGGACGCAAAAAGGCTCCTTGATGCAGCCAACGAACTTCTGCAGAACAACGAGGCCTTAAAACTTGAGTTGTACTCGGATTTTCCACCGCTGAGAAGTGCGCCTTGTGCTGGGGTTTGCACGCACTCACCAGTAGCAGGCGCTGCCCTTGCATCCATGGGAACCATCCGGTCAACCTGAAATCAAGGTTTGAGTCCAGCGTGGTGGAGGCAGGGCCATTTCTCTTTTGTCCGATAACATTTTTCATGATTAAGAAATAAAAAAGATAAACAGGCCAACTTCTGGGGAAGATGCTAAAATAGGAGGATCCTAAGCTCACCTCATCCCATGGATACAGCCAGACAACAGCCACATCGGTGTAGAGGACCCAAACAAGGACCTGAAGACTGACAGAACTGGGTCACCACAGCTAAACGGAGAGAAGAGGCCACACTGAAAAGAGTAGGAAGTGTGCAAACACGGCTGGGAACCAAACTGACCCATGAGACTATCTGTGGGAAGGAGGGTCACTGCGAGCATGGAGAAGAGCGGACCCCACACCAGACACCGGGAAAATAAATCCCCCTCACATTCTGCTTTGAAAACCACAGTGGCTTAACGCCAGCAGTCCTTAAAACCAGCGGCACGTAACACCTAGAACCTTAAAAACCGGCAGGCTCAGCTCTGGGACAGCTGGAGCTTGATAGGAAACGGAGTCCTGGACCCTAAAGAGACAGCATGACAAACAGGCGTGCTGAGATACAGCACAGAAGCAGCAATTTGAAAAATACCTGGGGTATACTGTGGTATACAGGAAGGAGATTTACTAATCTCAGAGCGTGTGCTGGAGAGGCAGGGATCTTTAGGAGTCTTCTCCAAACACAAAACAGCTGGCGGGCGCCATTTCTCTCCCCTACATCCCTGCCTAAATAGGACACCGGTGGGAACCGGCTCAAATACTCTCCAATTAGCTTGGTAATACCGCACAACCCCCACTCTCCTGCCCCATCTAATCTGCCCTTGGCAGGAGTCCATCCAAAGCAGCCCCACAAGCTGGCATTGTGCAAGCAACTGCCACAGGGGCCAGCGCCACTCTAAGTGACTCCTGCCTTGGGGAGGCAGGTAGAAGAAGATAACCAGACACACCAGTTAGACTCTGGCCCCAGCAGTGGGCTGGGGCAGACATCGGGTCTGACTGCAGACCCCACACACCAACTAGAGCCTGTCAGGGGACAAAACAGGAAGAGCACCCTGCAGTTCAGTGTGACCACAGCTCTGAAAAATTCCTGGTCTGACCCGACTCAAGCCTGAGGTAGCCCAACTGGCCCATTAGACACATAGGGACCAAATCCTGCCCACAACGGGCAAAGAGAGCCATTGCAGACAACTGGTCTGAAGGCAAATGCAGCTCAGTCACAACAATAGGGTGCACTCAACACACAGAGGAAGCAAAACCATAAAGCACCAGGTTCTGGTGAACATGGGACACTGCACTGTAGGGCACTAAGGGACCCATTCTTCATAATGCCACCGCTTTCAACAGCAGGAGACACTGCTGACTTTCCTAGCACAGAGAAACAGACACAGAGAGTTAGACAAAATGAGACAGAGGACTATGTTCCAAATGAAAGAACAGGACAAAAATCACAGCAAGAGAGCCAAATGAAACAGAGGTAAGTAATATGCCTGAGAGAGAACTTAAAGTAATGTTCATAAAGATACTCATGGGACTGGAGAAAAGAGTGGAGGATCTCAGTGATATGTTCAACAAAGAGAAAACATAGAAATGAGCCAATCAGAGATAAAGAACTCAGTAACTAAAATTTATACAGGAAGGAATAAATAGTAGACTAGACTAGAGAAAGCAGAAGAATGGGTCAGTGAACTGGAGGACAGAGTAATGGAAGCAATCAAGCTGAACAGGAGAGAGAAAAAAGAATAATAAAAAATAAGAATAGACTAAGGGAACTCAGTGACACCATAAAACATAAAAACACTCACATTATAGGGGTCCTGGAAGGAGAAGAAAGAGAAGAGGGGGAAGAAAATTTATGTCAAGAAATACTGGGTGAAAACTTTCCTAATCTGGGAAAGGAAACAGAACTCCAAATCCAGGAAGCCAGAGAGCACCACCCAAAAATCAACCCAAGGAGGTCCACACCAAGACATTAAAAATTAAAATGGAAAAACATAGTGGTAAAGAGAAACATTTTACAACAGCAAAAGAAAATTATTACATACACAGAAACCCCACAAGGCTATCAACAGATTTTTCAGCAGAAACTTTGCAGGCCAGAAGGGAGTAGTACAATATATTCAAATGCTGCAAGGAAAAAATCTGCGGTTCAAAATACTCCATCCAGCAAGGTTATCATTCATAATAGAAGGAGAGATAAATAATTCCACAGATAACATCAATAAAATTGATAAACCATTAGCCAGACTCATCAAAAAAGAAAGAGAATTCAAATAAACAAAATCAGAATTGAATGAGAAGAAATAACAACCAACACCACAGAAATACAAAGGACTATAACAGAATATTATGAAAAATCATATGTCAACAAAATGGACAACTTAGAAGAAATGGATAAATTACTAGAAACATACAACCTCCCAAAAATGAATCAGGAAGAAATAGGAATTTTGAACAGACCACTTACCAACAATAAAATTGAATCTCAAGTCCAGGACCAGACAGCTTCATAGGTTAATTCCACCAAAGATTTAAAGAAGAGTTAATACCTATTATTCTCAAATAATCCAAAAAAATACAAGAGGAAAGAAAACTTCCAAATTTCTTCTATGAGGCCTGCACTACCTTGATACCAAAATCAGATAAAGTCACTACAAACAAAGAAAAAAAAAAAAGACACTACAAAAAAAAAAGAGAACTACAGGCCAATATCTCTGATAAACACAGATGCAAAAAGCCTCAACAAAATATTAGCAAACTACATCCAACAACATGTTAAAAAAATCATTTACCACAATCAAGTGGCATTTATTCCCAGAATGCAAGGGTAGTTCAATACTCACAAATCCATCAGATCAATAAGAGGATAAAAATCATGTGATCATTTCAAGATGCAGAAAAAACATTTCACAGAGTACTATATCCATTCATGATAAAAAACTCTTAAACAAAGTAGGCTAAGAGGGAACGTACCTCAACATAATAAAGGCCACATATAAAAAACCCACAACTAACATCATATTCAATGGTGAAAAACTGAGTTTTCCCCCTAAGATCAGGAACAAGCCATGGATGTCCACAAAAGGGTCCTACCACTTTTATTCAACATAATACAGAAGGTCCCAGTCACAGCAATCAGACAAAAAAAAAAAGAAAAAAAGGAATAAAAGGCATATAAACCAGTAACCAAGATGTAAAACTTCCACTATTTGCATATGTCATGATACCATATATAGAAAACTTGAAAGAGTCTACCAAAAAACTATTTGAACTGATAAGGAAATTCAGGAAGATCGCAGGATCCAAAATCAATGTACAGAAATCCGTTGCATTTCTATACACTAATAATGAAGTAGCAGAAAGAAAATTTAAAAATACAATTCCATTTACAACTGCACCAAAAATAACAGAATACCTAGGAAGAAATTAACCAAGGAGGTGAAAGACCTGTGCTTTGTAAACTATAAAATATTAATGAAAGAAATTGAAGACAACAGAAACAAATGGAAAAATATTCCATGCTCACAGATTGGAAAAACAAATATTGGTAAAATGTCTATACTATCCAAAGCAATCCAGAGATTTACTGTACTCCCTATCAAAATACCAACATTTTCACAGAACTAGAATAAAGAATCTAAAATTTGTGTGGAACCACAAAAGGACCTAAATTTCAAAAAGAAATCTTGAAAAAAGAAAAAGCTGGAGGTATCACTATTCTAGACTTCAAGTTATATTACTAAGCTGTAATAATCAAAATAGTACGGTACTGCCACAAAAATAGACACATATTTCAATAGAACACAAAGGAGCCCAGAAGAAACCCGCAATTTTATGTTCAATTAATCTTTGAGAAAAGAAGAAAGAATATGCAATGGGAAAAAGTCTCTTCAGCAACTGGTGTTGGGAAAACTGGAGAGCTACATCCAAAAGAATGACACTGGACCATTTTCTCACATCATACACAAAAATAAACTCAAAATGGATTAAAGACCTAAATATGAGACCCAAAACCATCAAAATCCTAGAAGAGAGTACAGGCAGTAATTTCTGTGACATTTTTCTAGACAGGTCTCCTGAGGCAAGGGAAACAAAAGCAAAAATAAACTAGTGGGACTATATCAAAATAAAAAGCTTCTTCACAGCGAAGGAAACCATCACCCAAACTAAAAGACAACCTACAGAATGGCAGAGAATATTTTCAAATGACATATCCAATAAAGGGTTAATATCCAAAACGTATAAAGAACGGATACAACGCCACACCCAAAAAACAAATAACCCAATTAAAAATGGGCAAAAGACACGAACAGACATTTCTCCACAGAAGACGTGCAGATGGCCAACAGACACATAAAATGATGCTCAAAATCACTCATCATCAGGGAAATGCAAATCAAAGCCACAATGAAATATCACTTCACACTTATGAACATGGCTAAAATCCAAAACACAAGAAATAACAAGTGTTGCCGAGGATGTGAAAAAAAAAGGAACCCTAGTGCACTATCGGTGGGAATGCAAACTGGTGCAGCCACTGTGGAAAATCATATGGAGGTTCCTCAAAAAGTGAAAAGTAAAATTACCTTATGATCCAGGAATTCAACTACTAGGTATTTAACCAAGGAATGTAAAAACACTAATTCAAAACAATATATGCACCCCTGTTTATTGCAGAATTATTTACCATGGCCAAAATATTAAAGCAGCCCAGCGTCCATCAATAGATGAATGAATAAAGAAGATGTGGTATGTACATATACATGCAATGGAATATTGCTCAGCTAGAAGAACGAATGAAATCTTGCCATTTGCAACAACATGGATGGATCTAGGGAGTATAATGCTAAGTGAAATAAGTCAGTCAGAAAAAGACAAATACCGTATGACCTCACTCCTATTTGGACTTTAAGAAAGAAAACAAACGAACAAAAACTTAAAAAGAGACAAACAAAAAACAGACCCTTAAGTACAAAGAACAAACTGATGGTTATCAGAGGGAGGTGGGTGTGGGGACGGGTAAAATAGGCGAAGGAAATTAAGACTATACTAATCATGATGAGCCCAGAGTAATGTATAAAATTATTGATTCAGTATACTGTACACCTGAAACTAATATGACACTCTACGTTAATTATACTGAAATTTTAAAAGTCAACAGAAGGAAAAATTTATGCATGTATAAGGAAAGAAAATCACTTTTTTTTCTGATTATGGTTCCAATTTGGAGACAGACATATAGGGAAAAATGAATAAGGGAAAACAGGCAGATGGAGATGTGATTAGGGTAGAAAGAACAATGCCACTCCCTCCAACACACACACACACACACGCGCACGCACACACACACACACACACACACACACACACACACAGAAAATCAGTGACTTCCTACAAACTCCGGGCAATTTACCAGAAGTGGTACCCATTCATCCATGTCTATTTTCCATATCAACTCCCACCAGAAAATAACCTGTCTTCTAAAACATTAAACAGAAACTCAATTTTGAACAACATTCCAATAAAACCTACCTAGTTTACCTCACTCTTTGGAGCTAGGGTGGTTAAGTTCTCTGTCCTGGTAAAACTGAGATGGGGCAATGATATAAAGTTGGCTGGCCAGGATCACGCCAGATCTGACATTCAAGGATCTTATTTCCTCCAACAGGTAATTTTAGATCCAAAAGAGTATATTTTGCATTTTCATTACTCTTTTCTTTATAATAAAAGTCCTCTTTTATTGTAACATTGTAATATTGTAATACTAATATATTAGGAAAGCAAAGAGTCAGGCAAGCCTAAGTTAGACAGGGTGGGAGAATAGGAATATGACAAACTTTCAATCAACGGCAACCTAGGCTGGGACTGCCATCTTGTACAACCAGGGGCTCCAAATGCAACGTGAACTATGCAACTAGTAGCCTTAACTCAGCAGCTGAGGAGCACAGGAGGCTCAGACAGTACTCCCTCATCTCTGTTGCTTCTGCCCCACTGGTAACCCCCACTCCCTGGATTACCAAAGAAGGAGGTGATGGTATGACAACTTCAGTAGAATGTTACCAAACTCCTATCAACTCTTCCAGCATCAGGAAGAATATGGAGGGCTCCAGAAGTCACAGCAAACAAAACAGATGGTTCCATCAGCTCCCCAGGACTACAACCAAGGGTAGCGGGAACTCTTCTCCACTTAGTTCAAAGTTCACCGAGTATCTGTTGGGAACCATCCAGTGGTCAATCAGAGTAGAATAGGCTTACCCTTCACATTAATCTTTCCAAAGTTGTAATCTCCACACTCTCGCACTCAACAATAACAGAATCATCAGTTCTCCATTCTAATAGGCACCCACCAAATATACTTACTTGGTAGAATTTATACTCATGTCTGGGAATTAAATTCCAAGTGACTATACTAGTTATCAAAGAGCTGACAGAAGCCTGAAGAAGCACGAAATAAGCAAATCTCCCTGCAGACATCACTTCTTTGCCCATATTATAAAACCCAATTATTTGCACATACTGAGTTGGTCAGGTGGAGGGGCCAGGACGTCATAAACCAAGAGAAGAAAACATTTCCCAGACAAATGATCATCTCTAGCAGCAAGGGGTGCAGACAAGTGATATTTCTATTATGCCCCAGTAAGGTAAAAGGAACACAAAGGCTATTGTTCTACTCCTCTAGACCATTTCACCATAATATGCATGCATATGCATACTTGCAAATATATTTAAGTATTATTTATGATTTCTCATTATAATCATATAAAAGAATAAAACAATTATTAAAATCACGAATAAAGACCTCCCAACAGAACTACTGTCTCAGCATTTTGATTATTTCCTTCCAGGCCTTAGTACGCATGTCCACGTTCATAAAAATGGGAATCTTTTTTTTTCTTTTATTTTTGAATGTTTATTTTTATTTTGAGAAAGAGCACCAGCAGGGGAGGGGCAGAGAGGGGAAGACAGAATCCCAAGCAGGCTCCATGCTGTTAGCACAGAACCCGAGGTGGGGCTTGATCCCATGAACTGTGAGACCATGACCTGAGCCAAAACCAAGAGTCAGATGCTTAACTGACTGAGCGACCCAGTCAGGGACTGAGCGCCCCTAAAAGTGGGAGTCTTAAGTCACGTATTAGTTTTGTGGATTTGATCTTCCATTGTATTGTAAGCATTTTCCAGTGTCCTTAAACATTCTTTGAAGACAACATTTTCAGTGGACACGTATTAGTACCATGATTTAATCATTCACCTCTTTTGGACCATTTAGGATGCTAACAGCTTTTCACTATTGACAACAGCTGAACACCCTTAGGAATACATTTGATTTCCTTAAGGTGATTCAATTCCTAGGAATTTCTCCTATCATAGAATATGAGCTTAAAAAAAAAATTCCTGCTTGAAATTTTATGGCTAAATTGCCTTCCAGAAGGGGACGGTACCAATTTGTACTCCCACTATCAGTGTATAAGCGTTCTTGTTTCAGACTGTTCTCAAAAACACACGGGCAACTCAAATTGCCAACATGATGGGAGAGCAATTAGCTGCCTGAATCAGCCGAGCCTGCAAAGAGGAAATGAGGGTTCTTCTTTCTGCTTCCCTCAGAAATATCAATTTGTACCCTTCTGGGAGCAAGACAGAAGAATGAGCTCACTTCCACACACTTCAAAGGAATCAAGTACCCGCTTTATTACCAGCCAACTGTTGAGCGTCCTGCAGGGGAACAGTAAATGTTCTGGTATTTTTAACAGCCCACATTCACAGAGAAAACACAAGGATATTCGCCACTAATAAAAGCGTGTCGTCTGTGGTATCCTCGCCATTAACAACAGTCCAGCCCACAAAAACCTGATTACTTTCAGAAAGTCAAATAAAATGCCACGCCCCAGAATAATTTAAAGTATGAGTTTAGCTGTTACTCCCAAGTTAAAAACATATATATGTTGTTTGGCACAAATGCTGATCTCCTCTAATCCCACTCAATTCCTGTCTGTGCTCTTATCCTAAAGACGTTTATAGGGGTGCCTGAGTGTCTCAGTTAAGGTGTCAGCTCAGGTCATGATCTCACAGTCCCTGGGTTCAAGCCCCGGGTCGGGCTCTGACAGTGTGGAGCCTGTTTGGGATTCTCTGTCTCCCTCTCTCTCTGCCCCTCTTCTACTCATGGCCATGCACTTACACTCCCTCTCTCTCTCTCTCCCCAAAAAAAAAAAAAAATTAAACAAAGACGTAATAAAGTATGTTAAGCTCTTCAGTTTGGAAGCATGCTACAAAGGGAACAGCTATCTCGTTAGGCTGTTTTAAAACACCAGGTTCAACTTCAAGACAGAACTTTAGGAGCACCTGGGTGGCTCAGTCAGTTGAGCATCCGACTTCGGCTCAGGTCATGATCTCACGGTTCACGGGTTCGAGCCCTGCATCGGGCTCTGTGCTGACAGCTCAGAGCCTGGAGCCTGCTTCGGCTTGTGTCTCCCTCTCTCTGCCCCTTCCCCGCTCATGTGCTCTCTCGCTCTCTCCCTCTCTCTCAAAAATAAACATTAAAATAAATTAAAAATTACGTTTAATGCTGTAACTTCCTGGCTGTATCATTATCTTTGTTGCTCCCGTATTTTCCACATGTTGCTAACGTGTCATTAAAAAGTAAAAAGTTGTGAACTTGTTTCAGAAAAACTCAACAACAACCGTGCTCCACAACATACAGGGAGGGAAATGCAGAAAGGAGACAAGTCAGAGAGAAACGTAAAATCCCAGGAACCCAAGGATAAGAAGAACCAATGCACGAAAGACCAAACCACAGTCACAGAAACTTCAGGACACCGGTCTTTGTGGCCAAAACCAACACTTCTGGCTTCCCGAGCCTCTTCAAGGTGGGACAGTTAAGTCGCAAAATTTGCAAAGTTCGCAGAACTGAGCTGTGAGTTGCAACACCTTTATTTCACTACCTCCCCTCCAATAACTCATGAAAGGAAGTGCAATTCAACCGGAGGGGAGACCCCAGGCTCTGCCTGACCTCACGCTGCTGCAGAGAACAGACCCAAATTCCCCAGGAAGGAACATGGTGAATATATAATGTGTTAGGAGGAATCACCCTGCTTCAGTGTCCGTTCCTCAAGATTCATAAACAGCTGTTCCTAAACAAACAGCGACAGAGTATAGAATTTTCACTTATCTGCCCACAGTCATCACCAGGTGACCATCAGGAGAGGGGTGGCCCAGCAGGTTAAGGCCAAGAAAAAACTTTTGCAGCCCAGCATGGAGACCCTTGCTGTGCTGGGTATTACCTTCAAGTCACTAGAAGCCTAGGGAATCTGGGGGAAGGGTCAGGACGGGAACCATTTATCAGCTGGGAGCGAAAATTTTCTGTATTATTAATTAGTAGGAGATAAACACCAAGTCCATGTTAAGAGCATTGTACCAGAGGACTGGAAACGTTTCCTTTAAAGAGGAAGACAGTAAATACTGTAGGCTTTGCAGGCGACATGGTTTTGTCATGACTATGCAACTCCACCGCTGTAGTGCAAGAGAGGCCAGAGACAACACGTAATGACCCGGTGCCCAGTTGTGTTCCTTTGGGACTCTATAGAAACAAGCGGCAGGACAGACATGGCCCACGGGCCATCGGCTGCCACCCCAACCTTACAACACAGCAGGGCCAACAGTCCTGCAGAGCAATCAAACCTTCAGCCCCAACCTCATTAGCACAGTCTTACCAACCGACTGAACCAGCCACCAAGGAGTCTCCTGTGCAGCCTTGATCTTTACAGACCCCGAGAGACGGAGTGCAAGTCTGCAGTTGGGCCCCCCCCCCAAATTAATACACTTACCCAGAAAAGTCTGTAGTGAGAATTCCATAGTGGAAGATGTATATCCGGCTGATGTGGCATATTGTAAGGTATCCCATTGCTACAAAGAAGGAGTATCTGAAAGCAGAAGAGAGAAGATCGGATGATTATGCGTGGCAGTAACACTATCGGCTTTCTCCTCTTCCTCTCCCTCCTTCCCCACATATCGTCAGTCACAATGTCCTCTCTGCTTGGACTGTAACCCAGCTGATCCCCTCCGCTCACTTTTGCATTTCTGCCTGGGACCCTTCATCTTTTCTCACCTGCACACAGCACCATGGAGTCACCAGGAGGGCTTTACAAATTGCCAATGCCTGGGCCTCACCCCTGCTATTCTGGCTTAACTGGTACAGGATACACCCAGCAGGTGTAATTTCATCGTGCAGCCAGAGCTGCGAAGCAAGAACCTGCAAGATCTTGCGCTCAGATTCTCCTCCTCAGAAACCATCGTGCCTACACAACGATCTTTGTAAAATACAAACCGAACCAGCATTATGCCGCCGACCCCTCCCTTCCTGAAATACTTTGTTCTCTTGGCTTCTCTTCTCCGTGATTGCTTCCCGCCTCTCTGGTTAATGCTTCCAAGGTTCTTGCTCAGCTTGTCTTCCTCCACTTACTCCTTAGGTGTGAGCATTCCCAGTGCCCTGCTGGGCACACCCCTGCCCAAGCCTGAGGCTTCAGTTACCACACACCAAGATCACGGCCTGGCTTCCTTCCGACACCTGCCATGACCACCGGGGTACGAACCAGCAACACAAAGACAGACAGACACACACACACACACAAACACACACACACACACACGTGCATCATTCAGAACATTCATCAATTTGTAATCACACATATGTGACATTAAAGAACAAAAATTCAACTGAGTAAACTTTGAAGATCGAATTATCTTTATTAAGCGATTTGTTGACCTGGCTGCACCCCACTTAGCAAATAGAGGGGTGCTCCGAGGAGTTGCACAAAATGGAAGGTTTTTACAGGAAGGAGGGTGGCACAGGGAGGTGACTAGGAAAAGAAGGGATTGTTTCAGGCAAGGCCACTTTCCCTTAGGAGGAAGGGTCTCCTCACGCAGATGACCTCATGTTCCCTTTGGGGGATGGAGAGGGCCCATGGGATAGACTCCAGAGGCCATTAGTGCTGACCAGAAAATTCCTGGCTGACTGGTTAAGACTTACATTTCTGGGGGAGTTTGAAACTGCCCTAAGCCCTAGTTTGGTGAGTTGGCCTACGTGACTCCATTTTGGGTCTGTGGTCTTCTTTTTCATAATGATCATCAAATTAACTGTTGTCTCCCTTACTAGACCATGAAGGCAAGAACTTCTTGTGTGTTTCACTCACAAGAGTGGCCTCCTGGGTGCTAGGTGAACAAAAACCAAATAAATATTATTTGTCTTAAAAGTCTCCAATGGCTCCCACTGTCCAGTCACATCAAAACTCCTAAACGCAGCAGGCGATGTGCTCCTGGACGGAGCTCTACCTTTCCCTCGTGGACTCCTCTCTGAGCACATCCCACGTCCACTTATGCTCAGACGACACCGGCCACTCTCTCTCCACAATTACAGCTTGCATTTCCAGGCCAGATGTCTTCTGCACACCCCTTCCTCTGCCTGCAACTGCCTCCTCCGTCTTCCAGCCTACCTAGGAACTGTCTAATTACCAGGTAAGGCCAAGCTCCGGGTCAGTCCCCCACACACCGGCTTGCTCCACCCCTCCCCTCCTACCCCCAGCACAATTCACTGTTCCGCTCCTGGTATATCTCCAGTGCTCCATGCCAACCTCATCATTATGATGCTGAAATTATATGCATGTGTCTGTTACGCCAACTCACCATGACCTGGAGCACCCCAACCCTTGGCCATAGAGGGGGTTTGTGTATGGTTAGCTGAAAGGCACTGAAAGGAGCACATTCAACATTTTAAATGGTGCAGGAGCCCATCAGAAACAGACATAAATTTAGAAGGTATAACACTGAAACATGGGTCATAAAACAGAGATGAAGCATATTCTCAAATTATATTGAAATTCACGAGTTCATGTTAAAATAACTCATGGAGACCGAATGGTGAGGGAAGAATCATAAAAATGCACTTGGTAGCAAGAGAGAGCCAGCTAGTGGGCGTGAAGCAGTTCTGTAAACTCTAAAGCACTACATAACTTTACGTTCTCTTTGCAAACAAAGACGTCCTGACACAAAATAAGACTTTCCCTGCCTCGGGTTCATCCTTAACCCTTTCCCAAACAGAAAGACGATGAACAAAGCAGGACTGAGAGAAAACAACTCCCTGAAGGGCTGAGCAGAAGCAGAATGGTGCTAGTTAGGCCCTTCTGCCTCCAGCCTCTGTGTTCTCTCTCCAGCCAGTTCGTGAAGGTCAAGGCAAAAGCACGAGGCAGATACAAAAGACAAATTCTCCCACGGCCCTCTTGAATGCAACCATACCTGCTTCCTCTTTCTCCTTCACAAGAGCTAGACCCATACCTTCCCCTGCCCCCCAGCCCAGCGAAGAAAGGGACTTCAGCTCAGTAGTTATAACAAGTACTGTGTCCCGAGACAACAGCACAATGCATTCATGCTCTGGACGCACCTGAAAAATCTAAGGAATCCAGGAGTGGTAGAGAGACTACGCATCATGTTCTGGAGACAGACCAACAGGACTTCAAAGCCCAGCAATGGCAAAGCTAATGTGGGAAGTTTAAATACTAGCTATTTTTTGAAGGAAGGATGTGGCAGAGACTGGGGCATGAGTGATGGTAACATTCCCCTGCTGACCTGGGTGGTGGTAACATGGATGTATTCATTTATGAAAATTCCCTATCTGTATACCTATTTACCTCTCTGAGCATTCATTTCTTCAACCTGTGGGGAGGGGGGGAGTCTGTATCCCAATTAATTGTCCTAGAGAGAATATATTTGTAATAATGACGTGAAGTATTAAATATATTACATGATATACTAAGTAAGAGTTTATAGATTCAAAATAATGAAACAGAACTATTTTCTGTAATGTTTTTGTTCTTATTTATGAGAGAGAGAGCGAGAGCATGAGCAGGGGAGGGGCAAAGGGGGGGAGGGCACGGACAGAGGATCAGAAGCAGGCTGTGCACTGATAGCAGGGAGCCCGACGCGGGGCTCAAACTCACAAACTGTGAGATCATGGCCTGAGCCGAAGTCGGACGCTCAACCGACTGAGCCACCCAGACACCCTGAAACATATCTACTTAAAAGAGCATGGCTTGGCACCTGGCACAAAGCAGGTACCCCAAAATTGGCAACTTATCATCATGTTCTCACAGAGGCGGTCTATCCTAGGAGATACAAACTATATTCTGCTCCAGTCGGTCTGGATATGATCAATTAACACCTGTGATTTCTGCCCAACACAGTGGCCTAGGAAGGAAACAGTTGGCACCCCAAGAAATCTGTAGACAAAGAGAAAACAGTATGTCTAGAAATCGGTTAACTCCCCATAGCGGCAAAGCCTGACCTTCCCCGACTCTCCCCAGCCATGTGACAGAACTCTTGTAACTGGCTCGGCAAGGGGAAGAAAACGATTCACAAAGAATCACGAAACCCTGATCCTGAAGAAACCTTAAGTTCAAACTATCACACACGCCACATTTTATAGGTGGGAAATCTGATGTACAGAGAGGCTGCATGACCCTTCTGAACTCACACTGCCAGAGAGAGCCAGATTTCCAGTCTCATGTTCTTTCCCTGCATCAATAGGAAGCAATTTCCCTCCGTCAGGAACCATGAACCACTCCCTCCTTCCGCAGTCCTGGCAAAGAAAGAGCTTGTGCTGGAGTCCTTTTTGGTCTTATGACCCGGGCCTCTGCTACCACAATATTACTGTGGTGGGACAGACACAGCCTGTCCGTAAACTGCTCGGCTCAGCCAAGGCTGGAGTGTTCCATTCCTGGCCAGAGGCTGACACTGGGCCCCGCACAGAACAAGCATGTGCATGCAGGTTCTTGACTCTCTGAAAAATGGTCCACACCGATCGGGATCACACGAGTGTGGAGAGAGCTGACAAATCACAATTTGTAAGGTAGTTAAAAATATGCTACAGAGATATACCCAATTCTTACTAACTGTTGAATGGCTTCCAAACTCAAGTTTGGGGAAAGCCAAACATTTTCACCGCCCACTGACAACGGCATTTTGTCATAATATGGAGCATTCCCAAAGCCCATTCTTACCAAATCAGAAATACAGATTTCCTATTTCCCTTCTGAAGGAGTGACACTATCCCTTTCAAGGAGGGCATTCAGAAGGAAGAGGATGGCCATTCAATTTTTCAGAACTCATCCAGACACTAAGTTGGGTGAAAATAAAATTTTAAAGCATACAAAAGTATTTTCCCTTAAAATTTTTTTCCCTCGGAAACAGGAAATTTATCGTAAGTAATTTACAAGATTATACATTAAAAAGTGAAATTTCAATGATTTGCAGAAGGAAAACTATTGTGCTAATAGTCTTATTAATCAGAGTTTTCAGGGAGCCTGGGTGGCTCACTTGGTTGAGCCTCTAGGGCTCAGAGACTCTTGATTTCAGCTCAGATCACGATCTCAGGCTCATGAGATCGAGCCCTGTGTTGGGCTCTACACTGGGCTCTATGCTGGGCATGGAACTTGCTTAAGATTCTCTCTCCCTCTCCCTCTGCCCCACCCCCACTTGCACATGAACTCTCTCTCTCTCTCTCTATTCTCTCTCTAAAAAAAAAAATCAAAGAGCTTTCTGAAACTAAAATAAGGCATCTGCTTTTTCAGGGAAGCCATCAGAAAAGAACTTACAACAGGACAAATGTCTTTTCAAAGGTATTCATTCATTCCGTAAATATTTATTGAGACTTTACTTGTGACAGATACTGTTCTAGGCTCTGTGGACACAACAGTGGACTGTGTTTTCACGTTTCAGTGTTACAGAAAGACAGAACGAATGCTGGGGTTTCACAAAGACCACAGGAAACACAGACAATGCTAAACAGATACCCAGGTGTCTGAATCGATTATCCAAGCACGTTGCCTTCAAGGCAGAATTAAGTTACTTCTCTACTTTCAAGTCAAAATATCACAGTAAGAATATTTCTTCCTCTTTTGACCGTTTTAGTATACATATTTGAAGTACACAAAGTTTTGACACGGGTCCACGCCTGGAAAGCCACAGCCAAATTCAAGATAACAGACATATCCGTCACCCCCCAAGTGTCTTCCTGCCTCTCCGATCCCTGTCACATCTCCCTGTGCCGCCCCACCCCGGGGAGCCTCTGATCTGTTCTCTGTCACTTCAGATTAGTCTGCATTTTCAAGAATAGAAATGTGTGTGGCTTTTCTAGAAATGTGTGTTCCTTCAGCACATTTACTTTGAAGATTCATCCATATCATCGTGTGCTATTAATCCTTCGTTCCCTTTTCCTGCTGAGTAGTATTCCACTGCGGTGACCATCTGGGCGGTTTCCAATTTGTGGCTACCATACAGCTGCTTCTCTTCTGACACGAGGGGCTTGCCACCCTTTTCACAAAGCTTCCTCTGACTGCTCCCAGCACTTAGGGCCCCCATGTCTCCTTCTGATATCCCAGAGAACTTAGGATACGCCACTTGTGACGGGCACGTGGGGCAAGTGCCCCTTGACCCTAGAAACACATTTCACAGGTCATGGGAAAAAACCTCACCTTGCACGGCTCACTCCCAGAATCTTACCTGTGAATAGTGGATACGCTTGCCGTGACCATGATCCCGTAGCACATTAACACCAGCACAAAAAGATGCACAGAGTACCTTTAAGACATCAGGGAGAGAGAAGGAGGAGCGTTGAGTATATTCCAAATGAACATGCCTACTGGACACGCACACTGTGCTCCGCCTATGCCCCCACCAGAAAGCACACGATCTGCTAAGTCATGTTTATGCAACAGAAAATACATCAAAGAGTTTTGCTCTGTGTGATTAAGGTACTAGACTAGATCTTGAAGCAGCAGGAGGAAGTCATGACACAGTCTGTCACCTGTGGTGCCAGTAATGTCAGGATCCATAAATGGAAGGCTTGCACTTTGGCACACATACAACTGAGAGTCCAGAAGAGTTCTTTCTCTCTTTAGAACTTTTTTTTTTTTTTAATTTTAAAGCACCAGGACCAAAACTGATCCTCACCAGATACCAAGACTTTTACCTGGTAGTTGATTCAACATACTCATCATCTTTTCTCAAATTTTTACTGAAGGAAGAACAGCAGTATTATAGTATCCTGAATGAATTCACAAAAGTCCTTAAGTTGTATTTCTCGAAATGTTGGTTCCTAAAACTCTTTCCCCGAGAAGTGCCACTCCCAGGGTACTTGGCCAGCTTATCTGGTAGAGAAAAGAGCCATCCGCAGGCTCTCGCTGTTGAGCAACGACTCACACTTCCTAAGACCAGCACTAAAATTCTTCTTCTACTTTACGCACAGGACTAACATCAATCATTATTGTCATGCAAGAAAAACACCAATATCTACAACAGGTAAGAAAGGTTCCTCATCCGGAAAATGAAACCTCATAGCATTCCACTTGCTTGACCCAGGGTAACATCAATGGAAGCACAATTTCTAGAAAAAATTCACCGAACTGACTTCTAATGGATAGTTTATTGGTTCTAGGTTCTTTACAATAAATGAGATTCCTAGAATATACAATAGTAGTGTGTGTGTATGTGTGTGTGTATACACATGTATATGTGTATGTGTATGTATATATATGTATGTGTATATATATATGTGTGCATATATATATGCGTGTTTATATATATGTGTGTATATATATGCGTGTGTTTATATATGTATATATGTGTATATATATATATGTATATATTAAAAAACAATAGGAGTATATATATATTTTTTTTACAATAGGAGTATATATTTCATTTCCTGCCCGGGAAATGCCAAGAATGTTGCCCCAACACACCCAAATGATAAATACTAGAATTTCTGAGGCTCATACTCACCAGCCAAAACAAAAGATGACAAAATAGATGCCAAAAATGGTGGCAAATGCGTGCCGGACATCGGGACTGGTTTTACCAGGACTTAAGTAGATGCGGAACCAGAAAGCGGCGAACAGGGCAAAGAGCTGACATGCTACAAAATTCACCTGTTTGGGGGGAAGAGAGAGAGAGAGACTCAAAACCTTTATTTATCCTTCTGCCTGTGTGCGAATTCTCTCCGGTCTTTTTGGATTTCCGCATCTGGGTGCATCTGCAACTTGGACTTTTTCCTCAGCACAGTGTTTGTTTAGAAAAGGTTCAGGAGACTGACCGGGTAACCAGGCCCTCATCTGATGTGAGAAGTGAGAAACCTGAGTTTCGTTCTCAAATTTTTTTTCATTTTTTATATACATATAATTTGTCAAGTTAGCTACCATACCATATAGTGTATACAGTAGGCTCTTGATTCTGGGGGTAGATTTCACGTCTAATTTTTCAAGACTAGCCAAGCTTGCTTTCTCACCCACAACACAGAGGGCTTTTCAATGTAGAGGGCCTGTGAGGTCAGTTTGCCGGGTCTCTTTCCACCGCATCCCCAGCGCTATCCTAAGATAAAGCACGTGTTCTGTAAGAGGCACAAATGAACTAAATCCGTGACGCGTCCCTCATGAAATACCTGAGAAACTAAAGGCTTCTCTCCAAAGTCATCATCAACTGTTTGACTCTAATTTTTCTCATTTTAACTTAACACCAAATGAAAAAAATAAAATAAAAACACATGAACACCAAATGAACAAGAGGACAGCTCAAGTTCAAGGACTGGCACTAAAAAGCCACACACAAAAAAGAAACACCCCCACCTTACACTTCCAACGCCACCCTATCCAATTATTTAAAATAGGCAACAAATTTCCTTAGAAAAGTCTCATTCATCTATCTCTCAAAAATATAAAATAACTCCCTGATACCCCGGGGAAAGACCGGCTGATGTAACACAAAACCCAAATGCATCAAGTGATGTAACCATTAATTACAACAGGAAGAGCGGTTCAAACTTTTCAGAGTGTTCGGAGGGAAAACTTAGCTTCTAGAAGACACTTAACGGAAAAGGGATCGAGGATATAAATACCTGAATAGAGCCTCAAATTCAGCCTCCACAGTTTCTCACACGACAAAAAACTGTAGCTGCTGGTGAAATTCATTAGGGCTGTCTCTCGGCGGGGGCGGAGGCAGCAACATTAGCTCCTCCTGAGCTCACTTTGTTTTCCCGATAAAAACCAAGACGACTTGGGGCCCCTGGTAATTCACAGGAAGACTTTTCAGAGAATCTTCTCTTTCGTTTTTGAAAACTGTGCTGAGTTTCCCCTCTGTTTGGAGACCACTCTTCGCGGACCTTTCCAAACACCGATCCCCACTACTGCCTGCCCTGGCTTTCTACCCTGGAAGACAGAGAGGAGGTGAACTGTGATTCTGGTCTGCATGATGCAGTCCTATCATTTCGTGTAGCCTAAATATGCCACCGCCAACTCTCTCTCTCTCACACACACACAATGGAGAGAAGAATAATCACCTTAGTGAGGGTCCAAATGTAAAAGAATTGGCAACTGGAAAGTCAAAGTTATGATCATCTGTAGGTGATCAATCACACGTTCTTTCATACTCTCGGCCACAGCAGAATACGGTCCCCCAGGCAGCAGAGCAGCTCAGGGGAAATTGGTTCCATTCCTTGAGGTTTGCCGGTAATTACCGAGCACCCCTGCACGTGAGGAATGATCCAAAGGGTAGATCGTGTTCTCACGTGCAGACCCGGGACCAGCAGCCGCAGCTGGAAAACCATCAGAAATGCAAATTCTCGGGGCACCTGGGTGGCTCAGCCGGTCCAGCGTCCAACTTAGGCTCAGGTCATGATCTCGGAAAAATTTTTTAGAAAAGAAATGCAAACTCTCGTGCCCCACCTGAGACTTAACTAAATTAGACCTTCCCAAGGTGGGTCCAGCAATCTGTGCTTTAACAGCCCCCCAAGAAATGGGGGTGCACAGTCACTTTGAGAAGCCCTGGGATACAGGAGAAAGGAGGCACGCTGCCTGCCTAGCAGACCTTATACTCTGAGAAAGGAACACAAGAACCCACAAGTAATTGTAAAGTAACATTAACATGGCTCGAAGTTAGTACATGATTATTATTCTCTTACGTTACACCCTCTTTAGATCCGAAGTAAATAATGAGAAGTTTCACAGTTAAGGAGGGATGAGACTCAGGCTGACAACTAGGAAAAAAACTGTTGAACTAGGTAAAAACTGAGGCGCGGGAGCAGTTAAAGACATGAAAAATACTGCTGCCTGGGGCACCTGGGTGGCTCAGTTAAGTGTCAGGCTTCGGCTCAGGTCATGATCTTGCGGTTCGTGAGTCTGATTGAGCCCCGCGTCGGGCTCTGTACTGACAGTGTGGAGCCTGCTTAGGATTCTCTCTCTCTTTCTTCCTCTCTTTCTCTCAAAATAAATTAAAAAACGTTAAAAAAAATACTGCTGCCTGGATCCTATCCCCAACCATTCTGACATAACTGGCCTGACATCAGGACTTTCCAAGGCGTTCAGGTGGTTCTGATATTCAGGCAAGATGGAAAGCACCTGGTTTAGAAGTATAATAAGAAAGACCCTCAGAGGCACCCAGGAGGAACTAGACTTTCTCATAAAGAAGAAAAGCACAAATAAACGAGAAGGAGATTGGTGAAGGTCGTGCGGCAGGGATGAGACAACAGATTTAAGCTCAATGGTCGTCACTCAGCCGGCCCAGGCATCCTCAGCCTCCTGAGAGTCTCATCAGCTTGGCTTGTCTTAAGGAAGGTGGGTCCTTCTAACCCACCTCCAAGGAAGAATAAGGCTCACTGTGGGGAAACTACCTCTGATCTCGTCACCCTCGTGATCGATAAGGAGGAAACAAAGACTCACTGGGCCACTGAAGCAATCTGCCCTTTTTCAGCCACCATGATCTCATGTGTAACGAACTGAATATCCTAGTTCTGACTCTCGGGTGTCAGCTGGGTGAGCTTTGGTAATTCATTGATTAATTCTACAAACATTGACTGGCTGATGCTCTGTGCCAGATACTGGGTACAGCGGGCAAGATATTGTCACTACCAGCAAGTTAAGAAAAGAAGACGTACATGCTCTGGGTTTCAATTGCTTTTTTCGGGGGGCGGAGGGGGGTTCCAAAACATGTGCTTTGGGAGACCTAGTCTGTAACGGTCTCTGATTCTAATCTAACTCAAATCCTTTCCCTTAACTGGTAGTGGTTAATGCCTAAATGCAAGACCCTTGGGACTAAAAGCTTCCTCCTACACACAGACACAACCCACACCCCCATCCTCTTCCCGGGAGTGAGTCATGGATGGCTGGATGAATGTTCCCTGGCAAACTGTTCCAAGGCAAAAGTGGAAACACACACACACACACACACACACACACACACACACACACACACACAGCAACACCACTCAGTTCTCGCAGGAGGCTCCTAGCAGGATTGCTTTTCAGCCACCAGATGTACATCTTAAAAGGCACAAGCTGAACCACAGTTAGCCACCTCTTCACATCCATTAGGATGGCTATTTTAAAAACAAAATAATAAGTGTTGGCAAGAATCAGGAGAAATCAGAACCCTTGTATGCTGCTGGTAAGAATGTAAGATGGTACAGCCACTGTGGAAAACAATATGGCGGTTCAAAAAATTAAAAATATAAGTACATATGATCCAGCCATCCCACTTCTGGGTATTTACCCAAAAGAACTGAAAAAAGGGTCTTGAAGAAAGATCTCTCCACCCACGTTTGTAGCAGCTTTATTCACAATAGCCAAAAGGTGGAAGCAACCCAAGTGTCTACCAATAGATGAATGGATTAAAAAAAAATGTGGCAAATAAATACAGTGGGATATTATTCAGCCTTAAAATGGGGGAAATTCTGGCATATGCTACAACATGGATGAACTTCAAGGGCATTATGCTAAGTGAATAAGTCAGTCACAAAAGGACAACTATTCTATGATTCCACTTAAATGAGGTACCTAGAATACAGTAGTTAAATTCATAGAGACTCAAAGTAGGACAGTGATTTCCAGAGACTGAGGGGTAGAGGGAACCGGCTTATTATTTAGTGGATACAGAGTTTCAGTTTTGCAAGATGAAAAGAGTTCTGGAGATGGGTGGTGGCATGGTTGCACAACAACGTGAATGTTCTCAATGCCACTGAACTATCCTATATGCTTAAAAATGGTTAAAATGGTTGTGTCTCCCTCTCTCTCTGCCCCTCCCCAACTCTCACTTTGTCTCACTCTCTCTCTCAAAAATAAATACACGTAAAAGGAAATGTTTTTAATGGTTAAAATGGAAAATTTCATATTTTGTGTATTTTATCACAATTTTTTTTTTAAGTATAGGCGGAAGCATGACACCAATTTCTTTGCATTTGCTACTTCTGCGGCCAACGGTGACAGGCTGCCATGACAACAGTTCTTACAGGAACAGAATGAGATCTTGGCTCCTTTCCTCTCTATAGGGCCAACAAAATTGGAGGCATTGTTTTTCAGAAATGCATCCCAAAGTGGATTGTATTTGATGTATAGGATCTGCTTCCAAATAACCTTGAAGGGATGGGTAGAGTGGACTGAGTAGAAATCAGTGCTTCTCAACTGGGGACGACTTGCCCCCCTCCCGGGAGACATTTTTGGTTGTTATAACCAGAAATGGTGGTGGGGGAATGCTCCTGCTATCTACTGGGTAGAGGCCAGGAATACCGCAAAACATCCTAAAAGGCAGAGGACAGCCTCCCACAACAAAGAATTTCCCGGCCCAAAATGTCCGTGGAGCCGCTATGAACAAATCATGGTATAGACGAAACAAGATTGGCCATGAGTTGAAAACTGAGTGCTGGGCACATGAAAGAGGTCATTCTACTAATCTCTCCACTTGTGTGTATGTTTGAACTTTTCCATAATAAACCGGTTTTAAAAATTACACAACTCTGGAAAGCAAATCACTGGCCTGGGATCATACAGATATTAAACTTTGGTGACTACAAGCAGCTGAAACTGAGAAGGCCTCTTTATCCAAACTGGAGAAACACTAAGTTAATAAAGTAATATACATAAGTACAGAAACAAACTAAAACAATAAAGGGATCACATCTTCCTAAATGGGGGGGGGGGGGGAATAAAGCCTTTTAGGAAATGCAAACCCCCGTTAAGAAGAGAATCAAATTACAATTACAAGAGAACAAAAGACCTACCTTCAATAATAATAATCAAATGCAGTACTTGATCCCATCCCACAACCAAGAATGGACTTTGTGGTTCCAAGAGTCTACACCAGAGCCAGAATACCCTGCTACACGACCAGGATCCACCACTTACTGGTTGAAGAGTTACACCAGCTTGCTGCATTTTGGCTCTTAGCTCATGTGACAGGGGTAGGAACAGTGGTACCATTTGACAGGATTGTTGGGACAAAAGAATATATAAGACTATTTGAAACAGTGCCTGGCACTGATAAGCACTTACTATTAATATCATTCTAGATCTACTAAGTTAACATGCAGACTGTGGGTAGAATAACCCTAACACCGTAACTACTGTTGAGCTATTAAGAGCCGGCGTCCCCAGTCTCCTCCCTGCTGCCTTTGTACCGATTCCCTTTCCCACCCAACGTTCAGGCAGCCGCCAGAATTTTCCATGTGTCCTTTCTTCCACAGGGAGAGGCAATGCAGCTTCTGACAAAGAGCCAATCTCTGGGTTTTCCAGCTCCCAAGTGGGGTTTTATAAACTAAAAGCAGAGATCAATCTGAATAAATCAAAGCGGTCTACCAATGTTGAAAAGATAGGTTTTTTTTTTCTTTTTAAAATTCTAAAAACTTGTCTTTATATAGATCAAGAGCAAAATGGAAGAATTTAAAGCACGAAGTTTCTACTACAATCGTGGAGGGAAGAAAAGTTCTTAATGATGAAAGGGTTATTTTTCTGCCCAAAAAAAGGAGATCGAGTTTGGCCAGTGCGTTGAAGGAGGGATTCAGCGGAGCGGGACTAGCAACTTGACATGGGGTGGGAGTGGCGGGGGGGGGGGGGGGGGGGGGGTTGACAGCAGAGGCGGTGGGACCTCAAAACTTGATGGGATCCTGGAGAAGTCCGGAGGAATGACACAGGTTATCACTGTTGGAGATTGGCTGTCTGGCTTCCCAGGATGCAGCCCTGGGAGATGGGCCAGCATTGCTTCCAGAAGGCCCAGAGGGTGATGAAATACATGGGTCCAGGGCATCTCTCAGGCCCCCCTCCCAGGCTCCAGAACAGCAGAGAGGCCAGCTGAGAACTGGTAGGCCCGAGAAGGTCTTGCGGTTGCATTCAGGAGAATGTTGAGTGTGAACCTGCCACCAGGAGCCATGGAAGATGCTGCAGCAAACAGCAGATAAACCAGCAGCAAGAGCCTAATGCCCAAGACCACAGGGAGGGGCTCCACTCAAGCAGAAGCCAGCAAGACCCCAACGGCACAGGGACCCGAGGCCCTCACCCAGGCTACAGAGGTCTGTAGACCCCTCAGGGCTTACCTGCTTCCCAGCCGTAGAGGGAGACAAACCTCTACCATAACCGGCCCAAACAGAAGGAAGCCGCTTATAACTGGCAATGTAGCGCGAAAGCTAAATTAAGTTTAGTAGGGACAAACTTAAAAGTTACAGTTTTTGCACATCTATCTCTGGCTGAAAATTTTCAGCCCGTCATTATCACCACGATTAGAGATGTGCACAAAAAATCTCCACAAAAAAATATTTAACTCTGTGTTAACTTCTCGAAGCAAGAAGAAGGGACCTAAAAGTTCAACAAAATTAGTAAAGACATTGGTTAACACATGAACAACTCAAGGACACACCCTGAATTATAATCCTTTTTGAAACGACTGTGGTACTATTTGCCGTAAGCCACACTTCCAACCGAATGGAAATCTTTTCGTTGGATGACAAAAAAGCAGAATGCTAAAAAAAAAAATGTTAAGGCATTATTTACAAGACAGAATGACATAAGATTTACCTAATCCTAGGACAAGAGGATAGTAATTAATGGTAAACCTATGCAACAGAACAGTATTCCAGGGATGCCTCGGTCGGTTAAGCCACATCATGACTTAGGCTCAAGTCATGATCTCGCGGGTCATGAGGTTGAGACTTACATCAGGGCCTGTACTGATGGCTCAGAGCCTGGAGCCTGCTTCAGATTCTGTGTCTCCCTCTCTCTCTGCCCCTCCCCGGTTCATGCGCACATTCTCTCTCTCTCTCTCTCCCTCTCTCTCTCTCTCTCTCTCTCAAAAAGAAATAAACATTTAAAAAATAATAATAAAATAAAAAAAAATAAAAGTGTATGTATGCCTACACCTGTGTTAAAAAAAAAACAACAGTGGCATTAGGAAAAAGGCAAACATAACACGCGAGATGGAATTCGGAGGTTTTGTCAGGGTGACGGGAATCTGAGCAAATTTTTTGCAAAAATTCTTTTACAATTTATAGTTGTAAATTCCACGTGGAATTTCTCACACACACCACACACACACGCGCGCGCGCACACGAGCACAATCATGGCAATCTAGGAAACTCTAAAAAACCTGTATTTAATTCGACTTATGCTAGCCTCAAGGCTGCATTTATTAGCACCTACCACAGCTAACTTTTAGGAAGGAGTTAGGCATAAATAAAAAAAAAAAAATTAACCTGTAAAAAGTTTCCTCTTAAAGAAAAACATGTCTTACAGGCAGTAAAATGTCAAGGGTAACAGTGTGGACAGCCAAAGAGAATAGAAATTATGTCCCATGATGCTCTTGAATAAACCCTTCACATTTAGAAGGAACATGTGCGGATGTCTTGACTTTGGGGCTGGCGTACCCCCTCCCGAGCAGAAAAGAAAGCTGTGCTTTCATCTGTGATACACAACAATATGCTGTGCACAATTAGAGTATTGTGTGGGTCCTATGCCTAAGGAAACAGCAGAGCACAGCGGTTTTGATCAGACTCTCAAAACGCAAGCCTGGCGTACCTCACGTTAACAAGAGCTCGGTTTCCACGGCTCTTGCAAGATTTCAAAGTCACGACAAGCAAATAAAACACATGCCCAAGGCTGTGATTCCCTATTTCACCAAAGCACAGTGAAACCGTACTGCAATGTTCAAGCGCACGTCTTCAATCTTTCTGCTGTAACGTGCTGCTGGAAAGGGGGTTTATTTGGGGATTTCTGTGCCTCGGTCTTCATATTCTTGCAACGAGCAACGAACTCTGCCAGGGGCGAGAAAGCACTGCCTTCCTCCTAATGAAGAGATGTAAGCAGTCTATTTTTAACAAACAGCAAATATTAACGGTCCAAAATTATTTCCTCCATGACAGTGGCTCAGCAATGAGGTGCAGGCGACTGTCCAGGCCTGGAATGTTTCTCTCAGCAACAGTGCCTTATATGTTCCCAGACAAAACCGATCTAATTAAACAATTCCTTATTTAAAGGCAAGCCATTCCCTCCTCCACAAACAGTGCTCTTTTGCATTGCCTCCTACGAATAAATGTGGCTGGGGGAGACTACAAGAAATGCTATTCCCTTCTGCACCACGGAACAAAAAGTGTTTGTGCCACACTCTTCAGCTACTTTGCACTTTCAAAGAGAGCCTTGTTACACTTCTGTTCCAACCTCCTTGGAATGTCAACAAGAAATGCTTTTTTTTTTTCTTACTTGTTTTTTAATGTTTATTTATTTTTGAGAGAGAGAGACAGGGCGTGAGCAGGAGAGGGGCAGAGAGAGAGGGAGACACAGAATCGGAAGCAGGGTCCATCCAGGCTCTGAGCTGTCAGCATAGAGTCCGACACGGGGCTGGAACCCACAGACCAAGAGACCATGACCTGTGTCCAAGTGGGACACTTAACTGACTGAGCCACCCAGGCGCCCCATAACATACAAGTTTTAAGTAATAATAATAGGGATGTATTGTGCATGTATATTTACTGAGCTCAACAAAACCCTGGCTGTTACTCTACATGCTTCACATCCATTACCGCATTTAGTCTTCTCAAAGAGCCTCACTGTCCCACTGAGGAACCTCAGACACAAGGCGAAGGGCCCCAGAGCCGTCAACCGCTGGGCAGCACCACGACTGGTTTAGAGACACTCAGCCGGGGGCGCCTACATGGCTCAGTCCATTAAGCATCTGACTTCGGCTCAGGTCATGATCTCGCGTTTGTGAGTTCGAGCCCTGCGTCAGGCTCTGTGCTGACAGCTCAGAGCCTGGAACCTGCTTCGGATTCTGGGTCTCCCTCTCTCTCTGCCCCCTCCCCTGCTCACGCTCTGTCTCTCTCTCTCACTCACTCTCTCTCTCTCTCAAAAATGAATAAAACATTTAAAAAAATATTTAGAGATGCTCAGCCATTGCCTACGATTGTCTCTCAAGATCTCGATCTTGTAGGGTGGTGGGGCTGGGGGTAGGGGCGGACCTGAATCAGGCTGCCAGGCTCAACATCCTGTCCAACAACTGTTCTCTGAGGCTCACCCAGACCTTTTCTCTGGAGTTTGTATACTCACATCAGAAGCTTCCTTCCCTCAGTTCAGAGTATGTCATCCAGTTCCTCTGGAGTGAGATAATGCCTCTATTAATTCTCAGGGGGAAAAAATCCTGCATTTTGGTTAGTTTAGACTTGTGGCTACCCTATGCTGTAAATATCATGTCATGTATTAGTTATGATTTAGAATGAAAACCCTTTAAAAATGAATTCCAGAAGATACAAGGGCAAAAAAAATGTTTATGCTGTTTAGCCATGGCAGACTGAAACCTTAAAATATGTGGGTGACATGTTTTATAAGGATCTGCCTCCAGCTTGCCTCCCAGCCCACAAATCATTTCCTTCTAATCCTCGGCCAAGGAGGCAGGGAAGACTGAATAGAATCTGGGACCATTTGAGGAGTGCTGAAAACACTGTCCACAAACACCCACCCGTGTCCTCTGGAGATGTGATCTCCCCACAAAAACCACCTCCATCGTTAGCCACTTGAAAGCGACAACAAAGGGGTTCCTGGGTGGCTCGCCACAAAGCGTCCAACTTTGGCTCAGGTCAGGGTCTTGCGGTTTATGGGTTCAAGCCCCACACTGGGCTCTCTGCTGTCAGCACAGAGCCCACTTCAAATCCTCTGCGTGTCCTCTCTCTCTGCCCTTCCCCTGCTTGCTTGTTCTCTCTCTCTCTCAAAAATAAATATTTATTAAAATAAAAGAAAGTGACAATAATAACACAATAATAATAACTAACAGCAGGACGCGTACATCACAGGCACTGCTCTAGGTCCTTCTGAGTAACTTCTTCAACATTCACAACTCTCTGAGGCTCTTCGAGGCATTCATTTTAGAAAAGAGGAAATTAAGTCGCAGAGAGGTTAAGAAATTTTCCCAAACGTCACATACCTCCCGGATCCTGCTTCCAGAGCCCATCTGCTTAGCCAACCATGCATGATTCATCTAAATCTTCACCTGTAATTCCAACATCTCATTCTCCAGGCAAGGAAAGGTGGAGACCAGAGATTGGCAGTGACTTGGCCGGGGTCACACAGCCACGGAATGTCAGAGCTGGGACGAGAACTAAGGTGTCTTGACCCTGGTCCAGTGCACCTGCCTGCAATCCTTTACCAGCCGTGGATGCGGGATGGAAGTAAGACAGGATGCAGGTCAGAGAGGACCATGCCAGGGTGAGGTCTGAGGGAGGAGTCCCAGACGGCCAGCAGGAGGAAGGGACACACACGGCAGGAGAAAGCACCACCACACAAGGAAGTGCAAGGTTTGGGGCGACTTTATCACCTTTGGTTTTCTTCTTATTAAGATATAATTGACATGTAACATATTAGTTTCCGGTGTACAAAAGAATGACATCTGTATATGTTATGAAATGATTACAATAAGTCCAGTTAATACCCATCACCACACATAATTACACACTTTTTTTGGTGATAACTTTTTTATAAGTTTGTTGTGAGAGACAGAGAGAGAGAGAAAGAGCAGGGGAGGAGCAGAGAGAGAGGGAGAGAGAATCTCAAGCAGGCACTGCATCGCAACACAGAGCCTAACGTGGAGCTTGAACTCACGAACTGTGAGATCATGACCCAAACCGAAATCAAGAGTGAGCACTGAACCGACCGAGCCACCCAGGCACCACTTTTGGCGTTAAGAGCTTTTAAGATCTATCTCTTAGCAACTTTCAAATACACAATACAGTACTGTTAACTACAGTCACCACGCTGGGTATTACATTCCCATGACTTACTTCTTTTATAACTGGTAAGTATGTACCTTTTAACACCTACACCCATTATGCCCAAGCCCCAGCCCCCACTTCTGGCCACCACCAATCTGTTCTCTGTTTCTATGAGTTCTGGGGTTTTTTTAGATTCCGCGTATAAGTGAGATCACATGGTATTTGTCCTTCATCTTATTTCATTTAGCATAAAACCCTCAAAGTCCATTCATATTGTCACAAATGGCAAGTTTCCTTTTTTTCCTGAAGTTTACTGATTTATTTTGAGAGAGAGAGAGAAAGTGTGAGGGAGAGACGGGCAGGGAGAGAGGGTGAGAGAAAGAATCCCAAGCAGGCTCCACGATGTCAGCACAGAGCCCAACATGGGGCTCAACCCCATGAAATGTGAGATCGTGACCTGAACCAAAGTCAGATGCCCAACTGAATAGGCCACCCAGGTGCTCCTATTTTCCTTTTTTATGGCTGAATAATATTCCATTGCATGCACACACACACACACACACACACACACACACAATTTTTTTTTAGTTTATTTATTTTTAAGAGAGAGCACAAGCAGACTCCACACAGAGAGCAGAGAGAGAAGAGAGAGAATCCCAAGCAGACTCCACACTGTCACCACAGAGCCCAGTGCAGGGCTTGAAATCACAAACCATGAAATCATAACCTGAGCCAAAACCAAGAGTCAAATGCTTAACCAACTGGGCCACCCAGGCGCCCCCACACACACTTTATCTATTCAACCACCAGTGGACATTGAGGTTCCTTCTACGTACTGGCTACAGAAAATGCTGCTACAACGAATATAGGGGGGGCACGTATCTTTTCCAGTTAAGAGTTTTCATTTCTTTTGGATAAATACCCAGAAGGGGAATTGCTAGTTCTATTTCTAATTTTTTGAGGAAGGTGCATACTGTTTTCCCCAGTGTCTGCACCAATTTACATTCCCACCAGTAAGGCACAAGGGTTCCCTTGTCTCCACAGCCTTGCCAACACTTATTATCTCTTATCCTTTTGATTCTAGCCATTATGACAGGTGTGAGGTAGTATCTCATTGTGCTTCTGATTTGCATTTCCCTGATAATCAATGATGTCAAACACCTTTTCATGTGTCTGTTGGCCACCTGTAGGTCTTCTTTGGAAAAATGTTTATTTCGGCTCCTCTGCCGAATTTTTAATCAGACTGTTTCTTGCTATTGCGTTGTATGTGTTCTTTATACATTTGGGATACTAACCCCTCATGAGATTTGCGGTTTGTAAATATCTTCTATTCCACAGGCTGCCTTTCGTTTTGTTGTGCAGCTTTTTAGTTTGTTATAGTCCTACTTATTTATTTTTGCTTTTGTTGCCTTTGCTTTGGGTCTCAAATCCAAAAGATCATTGCCAGACCTACGTCAAGGAGCTAACTGCCTACGTTTTCTTCCAGGAGTTCTATGGTTTCAGGTCTTAGAGTCAAGTCTTTAATCCATTTTGAGTTAATTTTTGTGTATGGTGAAAGCTAGTGGTCAAGTTTCATTCTTTTGCATGTGGCTGTCCAGTTTTCCCCCACCATCTATTGAAAAAACTGTCCTTACCCATTACATACTTTTGACTCCTTTGTTATACGTTAATTGACCATATCCGCAAGTGTTTATTTCTGGGCTCTGTAGTCTGTCCCATTATTCTGTTTTATACCAATACAACAGTATTTATGATTACTACAGCTTTGTAATATGCTTTGAAATCAGGAAGCATGATGCCTCAAGCTTTGTTCTTCTTACTCAAGATTGCTTTCACTATTCAGGCTCTTTTGCCGCTCCGTACAAATTTTAAGACTGTTCGATTTCTGTGGAAAATGCCATTGACATTTTGATAGGGATTGTACTAAATTTGCAGGTTGCTTTGGGTAGTATGGGCATTTTAACAATATTCATTTTTCTAATCCATGAACATAGAATATCTTTCCATTTACTTATGTCCTCTTCAGTCTTTCTCATCAGTGTCTTACAGTTTTCAATGTACAGGTCTTTAACTTCTTTGGTTAAATATATTCCTAAGTATTGTAAATGATATAATTATGGAATTATAAATGAATTATTTTAATAGATCTTTCTGCTAGCTCATTTTTTGTGTACAGTAATATAACAGATTTTCGTACACTGATCTCATATCTTGCAACTTACTGAATTTGTGTACTAGTTCTAAGTTTTTTGGTTCAGTCTTTAGGGTTTCCTATATATGATGTCATGTCATCTGCAAATAGAGACAGTTTTACTTTGTTCTTTCCAATTCTAATGCCTTTGTATCTTTTTCTTGCCTAATTGCTTTAGCTAGGACTTCCAGTACTATGTTGAGTAAAAGTAGTGAGAGTGGGTACCCCTTGCTTTGTTCCTGACTTAAGAGGAAAAGCTTTTACCTCTTTGTCACTGAACATGATATTAACTGTGGTGTTATTATATTAAATAGCCTTTATTATTCTGAGGAATGTTCTCTCTATACCTACTTTGTCAATTTTATCATAAATGGATATTGAATTTTGTCAAATGCTCCTTCTGCATCTATCAAGATGACCATATGATTTTTATCCTTCATTTCGTTAACATGTTGATTGGTTTGCAGATGGTGAACCGTCCCTGCATCCCTGGGATGAATCTTACATGATCACGGTGTCTGATTTTTGTCATATTGTTGAATTGGGTTTGCTAATATTTGTTGAAGATGTTTGCATCTCTGTTCACCAAGAATACTGGCCTATAGTTTTCTTTTCTTGTGGTGTCCTTGTCTGGTTTTGGTTTCAGGGTAACGCCGGCCTCATGACATGAGTTTGGAAGTGTTCTCGCCTTTCTTTTTTTTTTTGGAAGAACGTAAGAAGAACTGTTATTAATTCTCCTTTTCAATGTTCAGTAGAATTCACCAGTGAAACCATCTGGTCTGGGACTTTTATTTGTGGGAAGGCTTTTGGTTACTGATTTTGGTTATGGCTTTATAATCTCGACCAGGGCCTGGGTATAGACAGAGATCACCACCAGAAGCAGGTATGGGGGGGGGGGGCGGGGTGTACATGTATAACATACATTCAATATATAATCTACGTAAGTGTGTTTATATGTACACGTGTGTGTGCACGTGCGTGTGTGTGTGTGTAATTTTTCACGTGACCCAAATCACCCAGCTGGGTCTGCAGCTGCCTTCTCTCAACTGGGTTCCAGAGTGAAAAGTAACCTCCACTAAGAGTCTCCCACCACCTACAAGGTTATAGGACACAATAACAACATCTGCTTCACAAGATTGTAACGGGCACTAAATAAGAGGTGAAAGAACCTTGTGTATTAGGTGAGCTACAAACTGTCCGGCCAGCTAACGAACTGCCACACAGACCACTTGCTGCTGTCTGCCCACGACTCAACTACCGCACAAGACCCCTCTTCAGTCAGTGACTCTCAACACTAAACACTGGAATCAACCAGGGAGCGATTTTTTTTTTTAATTTTTTTTTCAACGTTTATTTATTTTTGGGACAGAAAGAGACAGAGCATGAACGGGGGAGGGTCAGAGAGAGGGAGACACAGAATCGGAAACAGGCTCCAGGCTCTGAGCCATCAGCCCAGAGCCTGACGCGGGGCTTGAACTCACAGACCGCGAGATCATGACCTGGCTGAAGTCGGACGCTTAACCGACTGCGCCACCCAGGCGCCCCGGGAGCGATTTTTTAAAAAACAAAAAATAGAAAGGACTGATTCTAAGGCCCCACTCTGACTCTGGGGCGACAGGTGTGGGGGAAGGCCAGTCATTTTAGTTTTTTTAAGGTTCCTGGCTGATTCTAATGTGTCGCCCAGGTCTGAGAATGAATCACAGCTTGAACTTACCATATTGCTCACAGGGAGGGAACAAGCAGTTTAATAAGCGTACTTTAGGGGCACCTGGCTGACTCTGTCCGTTAAGCATCTGACTTCAGCTCAGGTCATGATCTCACGGCTCGTGAGTTGGAGCCTCACGTCTGGCTCTGTGCTGACAGCTCGGTGCAGCCTGAAGCCCGCTTCAGATTCTGTGCCTCCCTCTCTCTCTCTACCCCTCCCCAGCTCGCACTCTGTCTCTCTCTCAAAAATAAATAAACATTTTTTAAAGTTTTTTTAAATAAAAATAAGTGTATTTTAGAGTAACCAAAGATTTAAAATCAGGCATAAAATAGACAAGAAAATTTTAGGCTATTAACAATTATCTGGTGCAAGCTTCTCATTTGGTGGATAAGGAAACTGGCTCATGGGGGGAAGAAATGGGGGGACTATGGCTGGAGGTTCCTAACTCTCTAGGCAGATCTCCTTCCGCCTTATAAATGGATTCAGAACCCCATGCCCTGTGCGACTTATGACATCCTTATTGATACGTCATTGACCTATGCGCTGGCTGACTAACTCTGCCTATGTTTTGGCTCCTGGCACTCACCACCCCATCACAGAAGAGCTTTCTCAACTGGCAAAAGAACTACTCAAAAGGTCCAGCGCACTGTATACCTCACTCTTCTCGGAAGGTTTAAAAATGAACAGGAAAACCAACTGGTTCATACAAAAGGAATGAAAGGCATCCAAACGAATCAAACTACTATCCTCCATTGTGAGGACTCAATGAAACACATCAAAAGAGCTTTAGATCCTTCTTCCAGGCATCCAGCAAAACTACACCTGAATGAAGTCAACTGAAAGATGTCATGGTGGTTCCTTTTCATCCAATTTTATATTCCTATAAAAATTAACAAATGCTCATTTTAACAACTGAAAGATACAGAAATATACAGTGAGAAAAGTTCATGGTCCCCCCATCCCCAAGCTTCTACACACAACACCCACCATTCTCCATTTTTTAACACTTTTTTCTATATTTATAAAGCATACTCATACACATTGGTTTCTCCTTTTGTTTAATACAATCGTGACATAAAAATTACCCTGTAACTCAATGTTTCATTTCACAAAATACCATCGACATCTTTCCAAGTCCATTCACGTTGAGCTAGTATGTACTTTTCAAAGCTGCGTGATATTCTATAACATGAGTTGGAGTGAGAATGTTTTCTATTTTCCACAGAATGACTTCCATAGAAATAAGATGATTTCCACAGAATGATTTCCACAGAAGTAAGATAATTTCCACTCCATTCCCTCAGAGGGAAAATATGAAAGGTCTCCACCCTGACCGGCTCAGTCCCTCCTCCCCCGGGAAGAAGGAATGACTTAGCCACCTGCTGAATTTGAGAAGAGACACTGAGCATGGCTAGTCAGGCCTTCTGGGATCTCTCTGTGGGGGCAGGTCTGCATTTAGAAAGAGCCTTTCCTGCTCTATGCTCTCTGCCTTGTCCTTCCCCGGGGGTCTTGTATGGTTGCCCCGCTCCCAGTGATTGCGGGGGGGGGGGGGGGGGGGGGGGTAAGTCAGTCAAGGGTAAAGAGATAGGGAATCTGTTGTGGTTAATCAGCTTTATCATTAATAAAGATAATATTCTGATCTCCCTCTGGCTGTCTCTTGGGTTTTCTTTCCAAGTTGGTCCACATCCAGGAGGGAAGCAAAGGGTCTTCTTAAGCTTTCCAAAACTTCAATATTATGTACGTGACATAATTTCCTCAAGCACTTTCCAACTTCCAAGTGGTTTCCAGGGTTTTTTGGGGGTTTTTTGGGGGGGCGGGGGGAGGGGGGCACTGCAAATAGCACCATAAAAAAAAAGTCCTTGTACATATACTTTATGTACTGGGTATTTTATGTTTGTAAGATAAATTCCCAGGAGTTCAGTCAAGTGGCATATTTATTTAAAATTTTAATAAAGATGACCAGAGATTTTCTCTAAAAGTTGAAGCCATGTTTTACTCCCACCATCATATATGTGTATGTGTCCTTCACCCCTCACCCTTGGCAGCCAGCACTGAATGCTGTCAATCTGTTTAATTTTTTCAATCAGATGGAAAAACACTGGTATCGTGGTAACTCAATTTACACTTTCCTGACTACTAGTTCAGCACCTTTTCATTTATTATTGATCTTTGGCCAATGACTTTATTGGCCAACAGATTAACATTTTTAAGTTATTTGCTATAAAAAGGGAGAGTACAGATGAATTCATACAGATGAATTAAGCACACAGATTTAATCAATAGTGACGAGAGCCAGAACAGAGTTATAAAGAGCACAAGCTGTGAAGTCAGACTGCTGGAGACAGATCCCACCCTAACTCTAACCTCTACCTGGACCACCTTAGCCAAGTTACTTAACCTGTGTCTTAAATTCTTCCAAAAACTAAGGATGATAATACAGATACCCTCATACAATTAAGTGAGTTAATACATGTGAAGTGATTTTGCACAATGCCTGTCCAGCATGAAATGCTCAGTGTGTACTAATCATTTTTTTTTCCCATCAAGCTGTTTTCAAACAGTAGCAAGGAGAAAAGCTCAAACGTACTAATTATAGCTGACCAATTTCTCTACACATCCTTTAGTAGAAAGCATATAAATGATGAAACACCCCCACCCAAAAAATCGCTGCTGGCCTATGAAATGCATAATATGCTCCTATATAGTCAAAGACCTTTCCCAGATGAAAAGGACAATTAGCCCATTCTTTTGGGGCGCCTGGGTGGCCCAGTCAGTTAAACATCCCACTTCGGCTCAGGTCACGATCTCACAGTTCGTGGGTTCCAGCCCCGCCATCGGGCCCTGTGCTGACGGCTTGGAGCCTGGAGCCTGCTTCGGATTCTGTGTCTCCCTCTCTCTCTGCCCCACCCCTGCTCATGCTCTGTCTCTCTCTCTCTCTCTCTCTCAATCTCTCTCTCTCTCAAAAAAAAAAGAATCAAATTTACATTTTTTTTCAAATTTCATTATTTATTTTAAAATTCTTAGGCATACATTCAAAATAGAATTAAGAGACATAAGCCCAATCAGCATGAAGCATGAGTCAATCATAGGATACCATCGTGTCACCTTTCTTAGAAAACAGTAACTGGGGGCGCCTGGGTGGCGCAGTCGGTTAAGCGTCCGACTTCAGCCAGGTCACGATCTCGCGGTCCGGGAGTTCGAGCCCCGCGTCGGGCTCTGGGCTGATGGCTCGGAGCCTGGAGCCTGTTTCCGATTCTGTGTCTCCCTCTCTCTCTGCCCCTCCCCCGTTCGTGCTCTGTCTCTCTCTGTCCCAAAAATAAATAAACGTTGAAAAAAAAATTTAAAAAAAAAAAAAAAAGAAAACAGTAACTGTACCCACACGCATGCACGCGTACACGCACATGTTGCATTTGGTTGTTTCACGTCACTAAGGAGGCAGTAAGTACAAATAGCATCAGTGTTTTCCCAGTGGGCAAAGTGGGGAGGTTAAATAAGGTTATTTAACGCGAGAGAAGGAAACAGATTCCCAACTTGCCTCTCTCCCCAACAACCTATGTTGCCTCCTACACACACACAAAAAAATCTGACTTGAACAACTTCTTTCCTGGTGGACTTAAGTAACAACTTTACCACTCTAAAGACGATACCCTCCATAGACATGGACACTTTGCTGTCACCCATAATATTACTTGCTATTTAAGATGCTACTCTGAGCGACATCTATGGGGACAATGGAAAATGCAGAACCAGGACTGTATGTATTTTCTTATGCAATACCCTAGGGTGTGACCAATTATCTGAGCGTGTTATGCAATTCTCCAAAGTCGCACGACAGAATTAATTTTTTTCATTTAGTTTACACCGAAAATAGAAGACATCACCATTTACCTTTTACAAAACAGAGACCTTGTGGGGCCACAGGGGATACGACACAGATATCACAATTCCAAGAGTGGAGAGCCGCAAGGGCTGCTGGCCCTTGTATAACGGGGGACCGTGATAAGAGGAAAATCTGTGATTTTGCCTGGTCCCCAGGAATGAAGCTATTTTCAGCTCCTATTATGTAATCATGTTCTCTAGAATATGTGTTTGTAACAAAAGGGAAACTTCGATGTGGACTGAGACTCAAAGAAACCATGCATCCTACTTAAAAAACAACAGCAATACCTAAGCCTACTCAACAGCAAACTATACACAGTTTTCAAAGGTAGGAAACAAATCGCCAGCTGTAAGTTAAAAAATATTTTTCAAGTAGTCAGCAAGCTTTTTTTTTTTTTTTTGGTGCCTATTAATTCTTCCACCTATACATTCATAGAAGTAAAGGAGGGGAAAGGGAATTTATTTTAAAAATTAAACTCCAAAGAATCCTTAAAATCACCCTCCAATTGTAACCTCCCCATCATGCCATAAACCAGGCCATATCCCTAACACTCCACAACTGCTTGCCCAAGTCACCACCATGTCCTTGTTTGTCAAAGCCAAGGAACCACATCCAGTCTTTGTCTACCTGGAGTACATTTGGCACTTGTACTTTATGGCCTCTCTTCTTTTTTTATTTATTTTTTTATTTTTTTCAATGTTTGTTTATTTTTGAGAGACGGAGAGACAGAGTGCAAGCTGGGGAGGGGCAGAGAGAGAGGGAGACACAGAATCCGAAGCAGGCTCCAGGCTCTGAGCTGTCAGCACAGAGCATGACGTGGGGCTCGAACCCACAAACCACAAGATCATGACCTGAGCTGAGGTCGGAGGCTCAACTGACTGAGCCACCCACATGCCCCTCTATGCTCTTTCTTCTTGACTCCCTACCACCACATTCTCTTGGTTGTCTGTACCTTTCTGATCACTCCTTACCTCCTTCCTGAGAGCTGCTCCCCTGTTGCCCATTCCTGCTAAAATGGTGCCCTTCCGGGGGCCATCCCAGGCCAGCTTTTCTTCTCATGCCACATTATATGCCAAGGGGCCGCTCTCATTCCTGTGCCTCCAATACCAGCTGATGACTTCCAAATCTTTTTCTCCCGCCCAGATGTGCCCCCTGAAATCACAACCATCCCACACCTACTGGAATCAATGCTTAGATAAGCCACAAACACCTAAATTTCCGTAAGCTCCCAACAGAGCTCATCACCTGCCCCCTCCATCAATTCCTCTTGCTAGGTCTCTGATCTAAGGGTGGGACCCTTCGACCACCCAACTGTTCAGGCCAGAAACCAGAGAACTCCACCTCTCTCTTGCATACCCTCCAAATAGAATCAATCTCCTCACTCTATTAATTCTACCTCATAAATCTATCTTTAATCCATTCGTTCCCCTCTCCACATCCACCTTAATTCAGACTACCATTCATTTCACCTGGACAACTTCAACAGCCATTTACTAATCTCCCTGCCTCTGACCTTGCCCAATTCTCCCTCCCCTCCTCCTCAGTCCTTCGGATCTCAGCTTAGAGGTCACCTCCTCCAGAAAGCCTTCCCTTCTGCTGCTCCCACGGCACCTTCAGCTTCTGCAATCACATCACTCCTCGTGCTCTGTTATTACTGGACCAATAGCTTCGAGAAGGCCACATCTATCCTTTTGATCAATGTACACACAGCGCCTGCTATATATTAGGTTCTCTATAGTGCAATGAATGAATGAATGAATGGCATGCTAAGGGCAAGGAGTTAAGTGGTCAGCATGTCAGGAGAATAAGAAAAGGTGGGTAAAGAAACGCAGGGCAGAGAAGAGGTAAGAGAAGGCTCTGGAGACTATGTTTACTCTTTATTCTATAAGGAACATAGTTTCAGACCTCTGCTAGGCATTCAGAAAATGTTTACTGAAAGACATTTTCAGATGCAAGAACAGACTGTTTTGGAGCCTTCAAGGATTCCAAGTGTTACTTCTTTAAATAATCGAAGTTATTTCATGTACAGCGATTTAGATGTGATTGATACAATCCACACCCAATGGTCTCTCCCGAATCTAACCTTCACCCCCAACTGCAATGGGAAACAATGCAGTTAAACCTCTTAATCCAAACCCAGCAGCATCACCGACAGCAGGAAACTCTTTTACATTCTTTCACACAAGAAAAACAAAAGAGAAGATAATAAATATGCTGTGGTCTCAACTACTACGAAAAACTGATTCCTAAAGATGGCTGTTCTACCTACGAAAATCGAAGAAATGTCTATGGCCTTGCCTTCTCCACTTTTGCTCTTACTACCAAACAGAACGTGAAGTCAGCCTTATTCACCTTTCTAAATCTTAGTTAGCAAGTGCCCTCTGCGCCTAAGTTTCAGTTCCAAAAAAAGTCAAAGGCAAACGACAATAAAAAGTCCTGTAAACACCTAAGTGTAAAATACACATATGCATATATGACCTTGATATATGCATACAGATCATCAGTAGTGTATTAAACAAACATTTCAACATAAAAAGATACATAAAAACATAGGAGGGGGCAGGCAAAAAGGGCAGAAATATATGAACACGGTTTAGCTTCCTCAGAGGGACTCTGAAGAAAACACACGTTCCTCCCCACGTCACACAAAATTGGAACTTTAGAGTCTCTGAGTATAGAAAGCTAGTATTTTCTAGACCTCGGCTCCCACAGGAGCAAAATACTTCTGAAAGTTCATCTAAAATTTAAATCTTAAAATTCCATAAAATAATCACGGAGACTGAAACAGGTTTTTACAACATACTACGACTTAATGGAAACATGTCACCCGAAATGATTAATGACTGATTTTGGAAAATATCTGAAAGAGTCAAAATACATTTGGCTGTTCACAAACAGGAGGACACGAGGGAGATTTAAAACTCCGCTTGACTTAGAAAGAGACAGACCAGAGATCAGACAACTGTTGAAGTCTAAGTACTCTGCACAGAGCTAGGCAGCGCCAGTAAATATTTTGGAAATCCTGGGTTTAAAATACAGAGAAATGATAAAGACAAAAATGTTGGGGAAAGGAAATAAATAAGAAGGGAAAAGACACAAAGGATACCGTAACAGTCGCTTCTTACGATGCCACTACAGAACTCGGATGAGATATCAGAATCGACGGCACAATTGAGACTCTGGACCAAAATCTCTAATTGTTCTTCCAATAGAATGTGAGGGTCTCGTGGACAGAAACCTACTGCCTTGTTACCCCTTGGATCCTGGCACCCAGTACAGTGCCTGGCACGTAAGTATTTAATCTCTGTAGAATACGTGAATGGAAAAATACATAAAGAAGAAAACTGAAATAAATCTAAGGGAGAAAGGGGGACTGCTCAGCTGCAACAGGCATCGCTCGGTGGCACCCACAACTGGGGGCTCCAAAGAACGATCCCAGCTAGTTCCTGTTGCTTTACGGTAGGTCACGTGCTATTTGGGTAACGGCAAAATTATATCCGGGCTTTACTGACTGGAAGACTGTTTCTTTTTTTTTTTTTTTTCTCTAGAGTTGAAAAGCCAAGACAATTCTACCCTGGTGCTCTTACCATTCCAGCCACCTCTTCTCAATGCCCAAGGGACAGCCCTCCGCAAACACAGCGTGGACCAGACAGAGGTGAAGCCTCTGCCTTCCTCATCCCGTGGGCCAAGCTCCAGAGGCTGCCTGGCTGACCCCAATGACCTTGAGCCAGGCATTACTGGGGCCTCAATGAACTCTGATGAAAAGCGCGACTAATAGTAACTGTTGGGTTTTCTGTAAAGGTTTATATGTTTTACATAAAATACAGGGTTTGAAGGAACCTTTAAAAATGATAACACACTGGGGCGTGTGGGTGGCTCAGTCAGTTAAGCGTCCGACTTCGGCTCCGGTCATGATCTTGTGGTTCATGGGTTTGAGCCCCGCGTCGGGCTCTGTGCTGACAGCTCGGAGCCTGGAGCCCGGATTCTGTGTCTCCCTCTCTGTCTCTGCCCCTCTCCCACTTGAGCTCTGTCTCTCTCTCTGTCTCAACAATAAATGTTAAAAAAAATACATTTTAAAAAATGCTAGCACACTAACTGAACAAATCTGTGATGGCACTAACTGCAACTCTTACGGTACATTCCAGATCCATCGTGGTCCAAGGAATACGTACATGTGTGTGCAGCACGCCTGGATGTCAGGGGACCATGTCCTCCAGGTGGTGGGGTTACACTTGCTCTTGTCACAGATAAAAGGTGACCTTCAGGATACAGTGCAAAGCTGGTGGGTATGTGTGGAGACAAACGAAGACACCAGAGGGGGAAGTGGGGAAAATAAAGTATCAGGCGCCTGGTGCCCAGGCCACCAATCTATAGACACTCCAGACAGCCACTGCTGTGGCTGGACTCGCGCACAGCACAACTACACTGCTGCGGGCAGCCTGGTGAATCGGGCTCAGGAAGGAAGAGCTCCTTCTCATGAGTCGCTTCAAGAAATCACGGGTACCTGCAAACAGTTCCACTCACAGGACCCACACAGAATAAAAATAATATCAAGGGCACCGGGGTGGCTCAGTCAAACATCTGACTCTTGATCTCGGCTCAGGTCACGATCTCACAGTTGGTGGGATCAAGCCCCGCGTCAGGCTCCTTGCTGACAGTGTAGAGCCTGCTTGGGATCCTGTCTCTCCCTCTGTCTCTCTGTCCCTCCCCCTGCTTGCACGCACTCTCTCTCTCCAAATAAATAAACTTTAAAAAATTAAAATAAAATAAAAGTCCTTGAATTTCCATTTTCCTGTCTGACATGATGGGTGCATGGCAGGAAAGAGGTGGTAATATCCAAGAGAGGCAAATTAGTTCACCCTGGATAGATTATTTACTAAGACAGTCGAGAGAGTTATAGCAAAACCACTGGCTGTTGAGTTCTGAAACACAGAAGGAAGACTTCCATAGGCAAGCAGGGGAAACAGAGTATCAAAACACCTTCCCCTCCCCTAACAGCCGGCTCCCTTTAAGAGGCCCCAAAACACTTTTCCTTAATTAATGAAAGTAATATAGTGAGAAAGGCCCAAGGCGAGAAACTATCTTTAGCACAAGACACTGTTTGTTTCCTCTTAAGTGGAGAATTTTAAGTTTAGGCTCTTCCATGAAATTTTTATTTTCCTTTATAAAAGAAAGTCTAGAAAAAAATACTACCTGCTGGAAAATACATATTCACTTGCAACACATTTTAAGCAGCCCTACAGCACTGTAAGGGTTGTCTGCAAAGAGTTCTTCGGAACTGGGTTGTGAGGGCATGTGAGTTTTTGGTTTTGTTTTAGGATTAATACGCTGCAGTGTTGGGGCACGTGGGTGGCTCAGCTGGTTCAATGTCCGCCTTCGGCTCAGGTCATCATCTCACGGTTCATGGGCTCGAGCCCCGCCTCGGGCTCTGTGCTGACTGCTCGGAGCCTGGAGCCCGCTTTAGATTCTGTGTCTCCCTCTCTCTGACCCTCCCCCAATCACACTCGCTCTCTCTCTCTCTCTCAAGTATAAATAAACATTTAAAAAATTGCTGTTAAGTAAAAAATTTTTTCAAAACTATGCTGCAGTACTGTGGTAGAAAGCACAGCCAAGATCCAAATTTTGGACTCACACACTGCTTACTACTGTCTTCATCTACGTAATAGACATAACCCTACCACTTAGGGTAATTGTGAGGTTTTAATGAATTAATATATGTAAAAATCAATACTTAGAATAGCTCTGACAAAAGCTATCTAAGGACTAAGGGCTTATTATTAATTATTTTTACTTCAGAAATAGCTTTATTTATTTATTTTTTTAGAAACAGGTAATTTTTTCAAAGGTGAGGATTTAAACAGAAAATACAACCTGAAGGACATGAGAGCTTTTACTATCAGCCTTTACTCCATTTCAAAGATGATAAGGAGGCCTGGCCTCATAATTACTAATTTTAAAAATGGGCTGAACTGGACAGTTTAACCAAGTTATTTCATACATATTAGAAACACTAAAAAATTTTTAACCGTCGAACCTGCCATCAAGAATTACCTGCCCACAGTCACCATCCAGATGAAAACACTAATAAAGACCCGAACAGCTGGTCTTTCAACAATTAAAAAGTCACCTTTCTCCAGGGCGGCTGGCCTCTGAACTTCAGGAACTTAAATATTTTCTCCCGCTTCATTATTTTAAGTGGCAAACAGTATCCCTGCCTTGGGATACTCTAAAAACCAATACATCTACTTAAATTTCTTTGTTAATGTTTGTTTATTTTGAGGAGAAAGAGACAGAGCATGAGCAGGGGGAGGGGAAGAGAGAGAGGGAGACACAGAATCCCAAGCAGGCTCCAGGCTCCGAGCTGTCAGCACAGAGCCAGACGCAGGGCTTGAACTCACCAACCATGACCTGAGCTGAAGTCGGATGCTTAAGAGACTGAGCCACCCAGAAGCTCCCAAATACATCTATTTAAAAAAATCCACCACGCTATGTAGATATGGACAATAAAGGAACCACAATGGTTTTTCACAAAACTTGGCAAATGTTTCTAAATACCCTAAAATGCCTGCTATCGCTAAAACTTCACATTTTCTCATTTTTGTTTTGTTCCCTCCAAGTGCAACTGACCTCCCCCCACCTCTACCATGCCACCTCACTTCCCTCCTTCCCTTCCCTCTGATACCAGATTGTCTAAGTCCCTGATGGCAGGAATGACAGCTGGGCAGATTAGCTGGCATGGAGTGCCACTCAGGAGACTCATGTCCTGCCAGCACACAGTTAAGCATTAAAGGGATTCTATCTCAATATGGAGGGAAATGTCCTCTGGGTTTTATGTATAACCTCCCAGTCCTATAGAGTATATACTTTAGTTTTTGCAATGGTGTAAACTTTAAAAAGGAAATCTACTCACTTTGCAACCCCATTAAGCCAAGATGCCACTTCCTTTCACCTGTTGTGGTTTTTCTGTTCTGTTTCCCATGTGAATTGCACCATTCCACACTACAAGGCAGAAGTTACTGCCTGTTGCCACCAGTTCTCGAGGGTATAAATTCTATGGGGAAGAGGAGGCTGAAGGGTACCCACGCATAATGAAACAGGGAAGTTCCTAAAATCTGTACATAACGTGCACACAGTCATGACTTGCTTATTCGATGAATCGACTTCTAGGCCACCTCAAATGACACCATCTGCCTCTAGAGAAAAAGCTGGTCTTGCTCTGGCTACCTACTACTATGAAGAGTCCATCGCTGCAATCTTTAGCAAGTAGCTAATGCCACAAAAACATGCCAGGGTTAGAAAAGCATCACAGAATTCTGGGAAGTAAGTATTTAAAACTTAATAGTCATTTTAGATGTGATGGCCCTTCCAAGTGCACCTGGCATCAGAGTCAGGTTGTCCATTCCCCAACCCTGGGCTGAACGCTGCCTAGCTCTGTGACAGGTTCAACGTGGGATACAGCAACATCTGTTACCTGTGGAACATCAGGCAACTCCTGTCATCACTGAGGACCTAATAAGGTTTCTAACTGGTGCCATCGGGAGGTCATATCAATGATCCATGAGTTCCCTTCTAACTCAGAAATTCTTTTTTTTTTTAGGATCTAACTCAGAAATTCTTATAAACATTAATAGTGCCTTGGCTGTGACCAAATGACTTAGCCAAAGAGAGCAGGCAGATTGGCACCTGCCAGTTAATGATTAACTGATTTACTTCATGTGAACTCACTGGTAACCACACAAGACAGCATGGGAAATTCATAAATGGTACTGGGTGGTGCAAGGTTATCCCACCAGCCACTCTTCCTCCAAGTTCAGCTCACCAAACATACACTGGGTGTCCAGTTGGTAAAAGACACCTGCCAAGAGTTGGATTAAAAAAAAAATTATTATAGATACATAGATATAGATACAGATATAGATATAGATACAGATATAGATACAGATATAGACATAGATAGATATAGGATCTCACCCTCCCTCTGGCAGTCATGGCAATCGGCTCATGCTGGCCAACTGCACCCACCACAGCGTGTGATGTGGCCAAAGTATCTGTGGATGGGTCATCTCTGCTAGTAGACTGTGTCCTCCTTGAACAAAGGAGCCCTACCCAGTTGACCTCTGCATTGCCCAGAAAACACACTCCTTGGGCTGTCTCAACAAACCTCCGAGGTAAAGTGATGTCCTCCAACCCACTTCAGTTTTCCCCCATAGTCCTCTCCCAACCACATCCCACTACCCTTGGTCTCCCCATCTCCCCAGATGACCTGTCCATCATTCCCCACACGGCCCTGCAATATTCCATCTTTGTTCACTCCCATCATCTCTCTGAGACACCCCAGCACACACTCTCTGACACACCCTCAGGGGCAGCTCCCTAACCTCTTCCTGCTCCAATGAACACCACTGGCTGTGGATTGTGTACACCCCACTCTCCCACCGTCACAGAATCGGCTCCTCTAGTTTTTTGGCTAACGAAACTCAAGAGTTGTCTGTACTTGGTGTATCTGCCAACAAAATTCCACCCTGAATTGTCTTAAACATGGTGTGAATTTCTGGCCTTTAAATATGGCATCCACTCTCCCTCCTACCATTTAACAAATACCAATTATTTGGGTTGGTTTTTTTTCCCATTTCAAAACATAGAGTATATCCATGGACAAGTGAATTTAATGAAAACTTCATTTAATAAATGGCATCTCTTATGTAAACTCATAAAAGGTTTTCAAATTAGAGGTATAGAAAGGCTTCATTAGAACTTTTTTTTTTTTTTTTTGCAGTGAAGAAAGGTAATTTATTGGTATGGCACCACCCAGGAGAATGGGGAGCTAATGCTCAAAAGTCCCAGAATCCCTGATGGCTTGCAAGTGAGGGTTTTGGTTTTTTTTTGTTTTCTTTTTGGTTTTGTTTTTTTGCGGTTGTGGTGGTTGTTGTCTCTCATCATGATAAGTGTACTCTTTACTCCCCATCCCCTATTTCATCCATCCCCCTACCCACCTCCCCTCTGGTAACCATCAGTTTGTTCTCTAAAGAGTCTGTTTCTTGGTTTGTCCCTTTTTTTTCCTTTGCTCATTTTTTTTGTTTCTTAAATTCTACCTAAGAGTGAAACCATAGGGTATTTGTCTTTCTCTGACTGACTTATTTCACTGAGCAGAATACTCTCTAGCTCCATACATGTTGTTGCAAATGGCAAGATTTCATTCTTTTTTATGGCTACGTAACATTCCATTATATATATGTCACTTGTTTTTTGTTTTTTTTGTTTTTTTTAGAGAGAGCAAGCAGAGGAGAAGGGCAGAGGGAGAGAGAGAATCTGAAGCAGGCGACACACTTAGTGCGGAGCCCAGAGCACAATCCCACGACCCTGGGATCATGTCCTGAGCTGAAATCAAGAGTCAGATGCTCAACTGACTGAGCCACCCAGGCACATAAATTAATTATTCCATTAATTTATGTGTCCATTTTTATGACAGTACCACACTGTTTTAATTACTACCATTTTGTAATACAACTTGAAATCTGGAATTGTGATACCTCCAGTTGTGTTTTTCTTTTTCAAGATTGCTTGAAGGTCTTTCAAGGTCTTTTTTCATTCCACACAAAATTTCCAATTGCTTGTTCTAGTTCTGTGAAGAATGCTGTTGGCATTTTGATAGGGATTCCATTAAATGTGTAGGCTGCTTTGAGTAGTATAGACATTTTAACAATATTTGTTCTTCCAACCCATGAGCATGGAATGTCTTTCCATTTCTTTGCATCATCTTGAATTTTTTACATCAGTGTTTTATAGTTTTCAGAGTAGACATCTTTCACCTCTTTGGCTTATTCCTATGTATCTTTTCTGACCATAATGCTATGAAACTAGAAATCAACCCCAAGAAAAATTCTGGAAAGAGCACAAATACATGGAGGTTAAATAATATGCTACTAAACAATGGATGGGTCAACCAAGAAATCACAGAAGAAATAAAAAATTACATGGAAACAAATGAAAATCAAAACACACCAGTCCAAAATCTTTGGGATGCAGCAAACGTGGTTCTAAGAGGGAAGTTTATAGCAATACAGGCCTACCTCAAGAAGCAAGAAAAATCTCAAACAACCTTACATCTAAAGGAGCTACAAAAAGAATAAACAAAACCAAGCCCAGCAAAAGGAAGGAAAAAGTAAGGATCAGAGCAGAAAGAAATGATACAGAAACTAAAAAAATAACAGAGTAGATCGATGAAACCAGGAGATGGTTCTTGGAAAAGATCAACAAAATTGATAAATCTCTATCCAGACTCATCAAAAGAGAGAGAGAGAGACTGCGCACAACAGAGGACCCAAATAAACAAAACTGCTAATGAAAGAGAAGAAATAACAACCAACACCACAGAAATACAAACAAATGTAACAGAATATTATGAAAACCTATATACCAACAAATTGGACAACTTAGAAGAAATGGATAAATTCCTAGGAACATATAACCTACCAAAACTAAAGCAGGAAGAATAGAAAATTCTAACATACCCATTACCAGCAATGAAATTGAGTCAGTTATCAAAAAAACTCCCAAAATACAAAAGTCCAGGACCAAATGGCTTCACAGGTAAATTTTACTAAACATTTAAAGAGTAAATACTTATTCTTCTCAAACTGTTCCAAAAAATAAAAGAGGAAAGAAAACTCCCAAATTGATTTTATGAGGCCAACATTACCCTAATACCAAAACTAGACAAAGACGCCACACAAAAAAAGAGAACTACGGGACGGTATCTCTCATAAATATAGACACAAAAATCCTCAATAAGATATCAGGAAACCAAATCCAACAATGCATTTTAAAAAACCATACACCACAATCAAGTGGAATTTGTTCCTGGGATACGAGGATGGTTTAATATTTGCAAAACAATCAACGTGATACATCACATCAATAAGAGAAGGGATAAAAGCCATTTATCAATCACTCCAATAGATTCAGAAACAGCATTTGACAAAGCTCCTGAGCAAAGTAGGTTTAGAGAGAACTTATCTCAACATAATAAAAGCCATACATGAAAAACCCACAGCAAACATCATACTCAATGGTGAAAAACTGAGTCTTTCCTCTGACATCAGGAACAAGGCTACTCTCACCACTTTTACTCAACATGGTGTTGGAAGTCCTAACCATAGCAATCAGACAACAGAAAGAAATAAAAGGCATCCAGACTGGTAAGGAAGACGTAAAACGGTCACTATTTGCAAATGACATACTATTATATATAGAAAACCCTAAAGACTCCACCAAAAAAACTATTAGAATTGATAAATGAACTCAGTAAGATCACAGATATGAAATCAATGTACAGAAACCTGTCACACGCCCACACGCTAATAATGAAACAGCAGAAAGAGAAATTACGAAAACAATCCCGCTTACAGGTACACCGAAAACGATAAAATATCTGGAACTTAAAATTTAAGAATTAAAGTTTAATGTAGCCAAAACTGAGTTTAATGAGACCTATAATTAAAAGAGAATAAAGTAGCAAATGATTACCTTGGGCCAATCAGCTTTAGGCAGTGCTAACAGCATGCTAAAAATAGAAACCAGGTGGATTTATTAACCTTGCCTCTTGCCTACCTGTCAGCCGCCAAAGTACTTGCCTGTTGGGGGCATTTCCCACCTGGGTGGCTGCTGCAGATGAATTATGAGTGACACTCTGGCGACAAAAGAGGCCTCCCTGGCCACTGTTGTGGTGACGCCTTCCTCAAGTTCCGCCAAAGACAAGTGTTGTCAGAGCCTCCAAAAAGGGAGAGGACCGTCTCAGCTAGAGGAGGCATAATATTCTGGCCCGTGTCAAATGCCCACCATGCAACCTCTCCTTTCCTCTTCTTTTTAAAATGTATTTTCCTGGGGCACCCGGATGGCTCAGTCAGTTGAGCATCCAACTCTTGATTTTGGCTCAGATCATAATCCCAGGGTCATGGGATCAAGCCCCACATCTGGCTCCGTGCTGAGTATGGAACCTGCTTGAGATTCTCTCTCTCTCTCTCTCTCTCTCCTCTCTCTGCCCCTCTCCCCTGCTTTTGTTCTCTCTCTCTCTCTCAAAAAAAAACCAATAATAAATAACTAAATAAAATGTATTTCTTATCGCCTCCCTTCTGTCCTCTCCTTCTTCCCACCCCACTTATTCTACTTTCTCTTTCTGGCCTTCTCTCTCCATCTAGTCCTCCTCTCTTGCACGCTAAAGTGGATCCAGACATTTATTCAATTGAACAAATAATCCCACAGAGCTTGTGTGGGTTCAGGCATTGCGCTACATGCCACACTTGGTAGGAAAACAGCAAGCGCCTTGGCCCCCGCCTTCTTGAGAAAGGGGTGAAGCGAGGCCAACAGACAACTCAAGCGAGAGGCATCGCTGATCCTCACACATGGGAGACACAAACCTTATGAGCATCAGAGAGAGCTCACATCTGCATGGGAACGAGAAGTTAAAGAAGCAGTCATGCTAAGAGGACACTGAGCATGTAGAGCACAATTAAAGGGCACAGGTACATATATTTACCATCTCGTGCCTTGGATTACTAGGAGATTATTTTTCAGCCACAGTGAATTTAAGGAAGGGATAGCAGCACACGCAACTTCTCACAAACAAGTTGGTGTGATAGGATATAGCCTAGATTTTGAGTCAAAGGGACGTGGATTTAAGTCCCTGCTCTCTTCCACAGACCTGGGTGACCCTGAACAAATTACTCCAATTCCTCAGTCATAAGACGGTAGTATCGACCTACTTTTAGGGTTGCTACAAGAATTTGAGTATTTACTCAAACCAAAGGTTATTCAAACCTTTCCAGGCCAATAACCTTTCCCCCTGGGCCCACACATAATCAAAGACTTTTCCTTGCTAGAACACTGGGCAGAAACCCTCTCCATTTTCTCCTCCCCTCACTCAGTCTGCCCAAGGGAGGGTATGATTGACACTAGGGGGACCTTTGCTTCCTAGAAGGGAGGGAGCAGTGCCTTCAGAGTCTGGACTCTCTCCTGAGATGCCTTCCTGAAGGCTGCTCAGTCTTCCACTCCTCTTCCCACCATGGGGCAAGCCCCCCAGGCAGCTGCTCAACCTGCCACTGGGATAGATCAGCTCAATCCAGTTTTGTGGGAGCTTTTCGTTAGCCCCAGAGCCATACTGACATCTCCAGTTTAGCTTTCCCGGTATCAAAGCTGATATCCAGCAGCCTGAGACCTAGGAGTATTTCTCAATTGATTCACAGCCCATAGGAAGGGGTGAAAATGGAACGAACCCTCACATCCCAACCGTTATTGTAACTCTGGAACATAATGGAGAAGTTATCATTGATGGAGGAAAAACTCAGAAAACACAATGGAAAGGACTGGTGCGACATTTACCAAAACAAGTTGACATACAGCACTCTTCAGTCGTTGAAAGTCCCCTGGCCTTATCATTCGCTCCTCTCCAGAGAGGTGAGGCTATGACTACAGCCAAAGAGAATTCCCTGTCCTCGCTCCCCTTCGTTACTCTCTCACTCAAGGTATCTGGCAGGCAGCCCTGTCCTTGAGGCTGGAATGTAACTAAAATAAACGATAATTTAATCCACGGTACTATGACCTACCCGGAAAAGATAATGTGTTTACAGAAAGGGGAGGTCTGCAAGGATTCTACTAAACAACAAAAGAAAAAGAAAAAAATTTTTGAGTACGTGAATATGCTATGGGTGAACAGGTACCACAACTAGGTGGCCGAGGTACCAAGTATGATGCAACTGGGTCCATCTGACTAACATGGCTCGATCACCATGACCATGATGCCCACCCAACTGACTCCCTTTACTTCTGATTATACTTGCCATTTGTAGGAAAAGTTTCCTACATGGGATGTGAATGGAATGACTACCCAACATCAGGATTTCTGCCCTGCGTGTCAATTGTATTAGCCACAGTGAACGGATAAAAAGGTATTCTGTTTGGTTGGCGTCCATCCCTGAGTCCCATCAAGTCTAAGTGCCCCAACAAAAATCAAGACTCTAGACTAACTAGCAAAGTTAAGAACAGGACCCTGAAGAGCTATGACTCCACCAAGTTATTGCTGTTCCCCAAAAGGCTTGCCACCGGCTCCAAAACCTTTGCCATTACTTGCCCTAAAATGGAAAGGTACTTTAGGAACGCCGGGGGTCTCCAGCCAGTAACTCACAGCAAGATGTGCAGGAAGAGGGCCACCGGTGAGGGCATGCTAGGGGGCTGTTCAGGTGCTGGCACTGACAGGAAGTCCAGCCTGGCCGGCAAAAGCCGGGCCTGATGATCACAGCATCCCCGGTCATCCTGCAGACGGTCATCTTGCAGGGACAGGAGGAGGATGGGACACTGTCTGCAGTGAAGCCATCCACAAGAAGTGGACAGAGACTAGCTAGCAGCAACCCAGGGTTAGAAGCCCATGCTGGCAGAAAGGCAGACAAGGCAATGCCCCCCCTGGAAAGCAGGACCCTTGTCACTTAGCCAAGGCTGATGGCCGGGCCTCAATCGCTAGATGGTAAGCAGCCCCCATGTGTCTGTAATTATTTGTTTGTGGGCCCATATTCTGGCTAAGTTTGAGTTCTCTACAGGCAAAGAGGAAGTTTTACTCATCTTTGTAAACCTAGCACCTAGGACAGTGCCCAACAGAGAAAGAGCGGTAACCTGCCCAAGGCATCCCAGGCAGTTAATCCCAGCTCAGTCCTGGCTCCCTGCCTTCACCTGCTGCTTCACATCAATAAGTGATTGGGAGGAAGGAAATGGGGGTGAGAGGGCTGGCATTCGCTGGAAGCTTCAGCACCCACAGGTACTCTATCTTCACCACCCCTCCCTGCCCCCAGAACAAGAGTCAAAAGCTTTTCCATGTGATTGAAGACAAAATCAGCTTTTCTTGATTTGCATATAAGTGAGACCATACAGTATTCGTCTTTGTCTGACTCATCTCCCCTAGCAGAGTGTCCTCAACATTCATCCACGTTGTCACAAATGGCAGGATTTCCTTCTCTTTTGGGGGGATAATATTCCACTGTATGTATCTTTACAGTGGAATATATATATATATATATATATATATATACACATGTATGTGTGTGTGTGTGTGTATGTGTGTATATATATATATATATAATCATTATCCATTCATCCATCAATGGACACCTTGGTTGTTTCCATGTCTTGGCTATTATGAATAACGCCACAATGAACATGGGGGTGCAGTTATCTCTTCCAGACAGTGGTTTGATTTCCTCTGTGTATATACTTGGAAAAGGGATTGCTGGATCACAGAGTAGTTCTACTTTTAGGATTCTGAGAAATCTCCATACTGCTCTCCACAGTGGCTGCACAAGCAGGTAGTCCATTTTCAGTGGTGCTTCCGGTCCCATTCCTATTGTCCTCACCCTCCAGTCCTAAGCACTTAAAAACCCATGTGCGCTGATTTTTGTCACCATTCCTAAAACCCAGGGTGAGGGAATGAGAAACAGAATGTGAGGCTAAGGAGGGGAGGGGAGGGGAGGGGAGGGGAGGGGAGGGGAGGGGAGGGGAGGGGAGGGGAGGGGAGGGGGGAGTAAAGGAGGAGGGAAGACAGAGAGGGAGGGAGGCAGGCTGTAGTGGGACTATGTGGAAAGATAAGAGCTTGATGTTTGGAATAAGTTTACTGCACAAGCTCTTCCCCGGCTGGCCACTGGCCTGAATCAGGACTCACAGACACCAGCCTAAACTCCCACGGCTTTGAGGCAGGGCCCTGGGGCAGCCCTTGAAGAAGGAGCACAAACAAGAATATTCTATCAAAGGCACATCGTAAAGGGGTTTAAACTCTAACTGGGTCTGGGACTTAAGAAAACCACATGAGAAAAAAGTCACTGACTTCTGAAAGTACATAAACTAACCAGAAATTGAGAAGAAAACCACAGAGACTAGAGTTATTCCCAATGATCGATTTCTAGTTAATGAACGAGTTCCACATTTGGAAATGTGGAAAGAAAAGGAGAAGCCATTCAGCTTTAAGCAAAACCTTGCGACGTGTAAACATGGTTATAAAACTATTTACCAAGTTGTTTGGAAACACTGACTTCAAACTTAAACATCTTCCGGATAAAAATAACCTATGTTTATTCCTCTGAAACATCTCTGGCCATCACAATTTGCTCATTTCAGATATCAACCATAAAGTCCTCCCAAGGACATAAGACAGGATTCCTAGGGCGTCTGGAATGTTTCAACATCAGCAACTCCATTTGCAATAACCATTTAATTCAAAGGCCTAGCCTTCTTATCGTGGGCACATCTTATTAATTCTGAAGTCGCGAACAAGGTAGTAAGCATGCCACAGGGGAAATTGGAGACATTGGTATGAGACAACCAGTTCTGGCACTAGCTAGCTGGGTGTCCTTGGGCAAGTGATCTAATCTCAATGAGCCTAGCTCTGGTCTACCAAATGAGGACGGGAATAAGATTGTCATTAGGATAATTCTGAAAATCCCATGACAAAATTATATGTAACATATTTTTTGCACACGGCCAAATGGCTCCTCCATGCACACTTAATGGGGAGTGTTCTCCAGGTTGAGTCTCTGCTCTGGGGTCCTGCAGAGCACCCCTCTCCTTCTCACTTCTCCTGTGAAAACAGTTCCAGATTCCTATTTTTACAAATTTAAAATAACGTACAAAACCAGAAGAGACTCAGCAACCTCCATCTCCAACGCAGACGAGAAGAAAGAAAAGAGAGTCACATCACTAAGAGGGAGACTCCTGGATTAATTCATACAAAGCAATAAGCAGAAGCAGAATCATTTCCATTGGTCAGGGCAAGAAAGGAAGAAACTTAACAGAACGCTGGTTTTCTTCCTACATTTAAAAGTGAAATGGGAACACCATATGGAGCATAAGAGGCCACCCTGAGAACCTGAAGAACACCCAGAGAAAAAGGACGCGGGGGGTATTCAGACACGCCTTGGAGTTGAGTTGGAAGGAGACATGGCAGGCTAAGAACAGTAAACACATGCATACCCGCACACACGAAGGCTGGCTCTGCCTGAGAAATAGTAAGTTGCCCGATCACCAGGGGAGACTGAAATTCCCAAGTGCGCAAAACTTCACAAGTCCCTCAAGAAGCCAATGCTCAGACGAGCCTTCACACAGTACTCAAGGCTATTTACGCTCTGGAAAGTCACGCTTCCTCCTCAAGGCAGCCAGCATATCCCCAGCAGCTCCTGAACGGTACATGGAATCTTTAAATTCCTAAGAGTCCCAGACAAGGACTTCTTAGGAAATTCTGACTCCGAAGGATCAAGGGTGGGACCCAGGCATCCCTGGGTTTCAAAAGCCACCCAGATGGTTCTGATGGTGACTGCTGGTTAGGAAAGAGTGCCGTAGACCACGGACACTCTGGACCACCGCGGATGCCTTACGCCTGTTGGATGTGCCTTTCGGACACACTGAGCCCAATCCCAACCTTTTGAAGCTCCCATCCACTTCACTCTTTCTGAACAATAAACACCGATAAATTAGTTTCCACATTTTCACCCAAAATCCAAAGCCAAGGCTATTCAGCAGGAGCACCCCACCTTCTTCCCATCTCCACGCTGAAGCGAGTCAAGTCCATCCCTACCTCCTGGGTGGAGGGCGGACCTTCTCTCGGGGTCCTCAGCTGACCAGGGGTTTGACCTCATCCCTCCCGACATTCAGTCCACTCTGCACCACCACGTCTGTCAGCTTCTTCTCCCCAGGTTTCAACTTCACTGCTGTCTTCAAACAAGGACAACTCCCCTCTGTCTTAAAAAACAAAACCAAACTCCCCTTGATCCTTCCCGCCATTGTTTCTTGTCTCTCTTCTTCAAAGTCCCCAGATTTCTCTCTTGAGTGATCTACACAGACATCCATTTGCTCCCACCTCGGACCCCTGTAACACCCTCCCTCGCCCCTCCCCCATCTCCAAGCTACTCGGCTCAATTACCTTTTCCTGGCTCCCCAATGTGCACGGTGCTCAGCAGGATCACTCGCCAGGGCAAACTGGGTCTCTGTGGTCTCAGGTCACCCCCTCTGCCCGCCCCCAAGTTCACACCTTTTCTGGCTTCATCTGCCCCCAGATGCCAGTGATCTCCAAACCTCCAACTTCTCAGCTCTGATGGCTCACAGCTCGCTTTCCCTTCAGGACATGTCCATTTTGAAATCCTGCTCTCATCTCAACGTGGCCCAAGCAGAAGTCACATTGTAAGTCAACCTCTATTTCCAGTTTCCTCATTCCTGTCAAAAGTAGTCCCATTTGCCAAGATACTCAAAACTCCAAGTGCATAACAGCCCCGTCTTCTTCCTCTTCTGACATCTTCCTCTGCAACCCTATTGGGTTCACAACTGGGTGAGCCACAAAGTAACCGCCACATCACCCGTCATCTTGCACAACTACGTCATCCCTATGGGTCTTGAAGCTCTTTCCTTTTATAGATTTTAAATGCCAAAATACTAGGGCTGTTAAAACACACACACACACACACAGATGTAAAATTTTAAAGTTTCCTTCACCCTTCCCAATAATCTGGATGATTATTGTGAGGGTCAAGGCCACTGGGATGAGACCACTAGCTACATTTTGGTAACTATCATTCCAGAACTAAAGACAGAGAGAGAAAGAAAGAGCATATTGATTTTTTTTTAATTTAAATGGGAGATGGAATCATAATATACATGCTGTTCAGCAACTTGCTTTTACTCAGTGTGATAGATATCTTTCAATCTGCCTTCCTTCTAATATTTGTATATGGTTCCATTAAATAGCATAATTTAATCTGTTCCTCTACTGCTTAACATTTAGAGATCTTATGATTTTTTTTTTTAATTTTATTTTAAAAAGAGAGAGAACACAAGTGGGAGAGAGGGTAAGAGCTGGAGAAAGGAAGAGAGAGAGAGAAAGAGAGTCTCGGGCAGGCTCCACACTCGGCACAGTGCCTGACACGGAGCTCTAACCCACGACCCTGTGATCATGACCTTGAGCCAAAATCAAGGTTCAGATGCTCAACCAACTGAGCCCCAGACATCCTGGGCTCTCATGATCTTTAAATGCCTACTGAGAAACTTTGCTCCTCAAACCACTGACTTATTTGGCAATTAATACTAAAACAAGAATCACGTGGAGTGGCAGCTGGACATGAAACAGAACTCAGGACATGCGTGTAGGGACGTCAGGAAAGGAAGGGTGTAGTTCCTGAAGACAGGCACCATCATCATACAGCCTCTGCTTGAATCCTGCCAGGGATGGGGACTCGTGAACTCCACTGGTCATCAATTCTTTTATCTACGCAACTCACAGCAATAAGGAATTTTTGATGAATTGAAACCCACCTCCCTAAAGCTTCTGTCCCATGAGTTTAACTCTGCTAAGGACACAGAATAACTATATTCTTCAAATATCTGAAAACTGCTATCCTATCATTCCTAAGGCTTTTAACTTAAATACCCCTTCTTCCTCAACAATCCTCATATGAATTAGCTTCCTGCTCACCTTCCGTCAGCTATGCCTCAGTTTTCCAGTGTCCTTCTTAAAAGCTAACAGCCTTGGGGAGCTGTGACTACACCACACAGCGTGATCTGCTGTGACCACCTGCTCTTGTACAGGAGAGCAAGACGTGTCTCCTGGGTCACTGTACCCCACTGCACAAGCCAAATGGGGCAGCTGCAAAATTGCTTTGTATTCTATCTAGTTCATTCCCAGATTTACCAAATATTCCCCTAATGATTCCTGCTTTGAGGCTGTGCTCCATACCCTTAGACATAAAATACAAGAGTGGATAAAAGTCCAGGGTTGGAACCCTAAATTCCTGGGTCAAAATCCATGGGATCTTACACAAGTCACATACCCTTCCGTTTTTTTCCGGGAAAATATTATCTACCACATAGGGTTGCGGTGTGGCTTACACGAGATCATTCGTGCCGAGTGTTTAGCACAGCATATAGGAAGCACTCACTGTAAAAAGTTTTATTTAACGCTAGATAAGCATGACGACCAGAAGCTGAAAGGAGAAATAATGCCATAAGTTGGAGTAAGTATACCTATGGCCCACACTCCCTCGGGAATCAAGCTGCATTTTCCTTTCTATCAGAAGAGAAAGAACTTGTATCTTTTATATACCCAGCTGTCTGATAAATAAGCAAAAAAACTGTGTCTCACTGTCTGCTTTAGAAGACAGCTGATTTTCTTAATATTCCCACATGCAAAGCCATGCTGGTAGCTGTGAACACACCCCAACTAACAACCCCAGCATTTTCAGATGATAAGTAATGTTTACCTGATAAGAAGTTCTTTCACACTTCCTAGGTACACGAAACCTACTCACATATCAGCTTAGATCTCACGGTCAAAAAAAAAAAAAAAAAAAAGCTTTCCTTCCACCCGTCACCGTATCTTTACTCACTCCTCCCTCTGCCCCATCTTTTCTGCCTTGAAGTACCCTAAATTCCTTCCTCCCCAGCACCTGCAACGGCAGGTCTTTTCTTCCATTCACCAGATATTAGCCGAACACCACCCACACCCATCTCGCTGAAGTTCTGTGCTGTGACACTGGCATCCCTATTAGATTCAGAAGTGTGATGGAGCTGGCGATGGGGAAATGACAGCAAATGACACCTACCTGTTTCCTGACCGGTCTGCAAACCCGTTCCCAGGGGATCACCTACCTCACCTGATATTCACAACAACCCCTCACTGTAGATATTATTGGCTTGTTTTACAAACCAGGAATCAGGCTCAGAACGTCTAAATAGCTTGTCCAATACGTGTCTAATAAATACTGGCTCTCAGCTTAGAACCCAGCTCCCCCACCTGCTATTCCACCTTTGTTTCTACTCCCCTAGAGCCAGGTGAGTTCACAGGACAGATCTCAGAGGGAACCCCAAACGTCAATTGCACAGCGTGTGTCTAAACTCCAGTCTCCTTTTATACAGCTAGCATTCCATCGTTCCTTATAAGATTTTTGCATGGATTCTTGTGGCTTCATCGATATGTGCTGTTTGCATGGAGAAGTGAGTAGCAGAACAGCATTTCCAAGCAGGAACTATCTCAGTGAGCAATGGGTGAGTGCATGGAGAGCTTGGTTTGGGGTGGTTCTATTGTCTGATGTTACAAGAGAAATATTTATCTTATGAAACAACTATTCATTCGCTAAAGTCACCTGATTTGGAGCCTGAGGAGTCAGGATGAACCAAAAATCCATCCCACCTTTACTGAAAGTGACTTAGACACATGCAAAGATGTTCATAAATCGAACCTTACAGTAAAAAGTAATTCTAAAGCACGAACATGGACCAGCAGAACTGCACGTTTTCTTTCCATGTTTCTGACTAGGAAATTTTCTAAAAACATACTGGTCCCAACTTCCATTTCTGACAATATGAGGAGTTCAACGTTCGCAGTGACAGCACAACTAACAATCCTACTTTAAATACAAAAAGCATCCGGGTGGGGGGATGGGTAAAAAAGGTGAAGGGGATTAAGGGTACACTTATGATGAGCACCGAGAAATGTACAGAACTGGTGAATCACTATACTGCACACCTGAAACGAATACAACACTGTATATTAGTAAGTAAAAAAAATGAAAAGCTGGGGTACCCGGGTGGCTCAGCTGGTTAAGCCCCCAACTCTTGACTTCAGCTCAGGTCATGATCTCACAGTTCATGGGATGGAGTCCCGAATAGGGCTCTGTGCTGACAGCAGATTCTCTCTCTCCTTCTCTCTCTGCCCCTCCCCCACACTTTCTTTCTCTCTCTCTCTCTCTCTCTCTCTCTCTCTCTCTCTCCCTCCTTCTCCCTCTCTGTTTCTTCCTAACTCTCAAAATAAATAAAAACTTTTAAAAAGCCTGATTTTTTTTAATGTTTATTTATTTTTGATAGAGAGCGTGAACAAGCAGGGGAGGGGCACAGAGAGCGGGGGACAGAGGATCTGAAGCGGGCTCTACGCTGACAGCTTCAAGGCTGATAGTAGTGAGCCCAACGCGGGGCTTGAACCCACAAATCACGAAATCGTGACCTGAGCTGAAGCTGGATGCCCGACTGACTGAGCTACCCAGGCACCCCGAAAAAACGCATCAGTTTTTAAATAGACCTTATTTTTTTAGAACAGTTTTAGATTTACACAAAATTACAAAGACAGTACAGAGAGATCCCACACACCCTGCAGTTTCCCCTTACATCTTACATCGTATGGCAATTTGCCACAGTTAACGAACCAATGCTGACACACTAGTATTAACTAAAATACATACTTCATTCAGATTCCCTTAGTTTTTACATAATGCTCGTTTTCTGTCCCAGGATCCCATCCAGGAAACCACATGACATTTCATTGTCACGTCTCCTTAGGCTCCTCTTGGTTATGACAGTTTCTCAAACTTTCCTTGTTTTTGATGACCTTGACACTTTGAGGAGTACTAGTCTGGTATTTTGTGAACTCCCCCAACTCATGTTTGTCTGAGGTTTTTCTCATAATTAGAAGAGGGTTATGGGTTTTGGAAAGGAAGATCGCAGAAATAAAGTGTCACTTTCCCCACACTGTATTAAGGGGAACATACTACCAGTAAAATTATCACTGTGGATCCTGACCTTTGTCACATGGCTGAGGTCATGTTTGTTAGGTTCCTGCACTGTACATTTACTCTGCCCCACCTTCCCTTTCTACACCATCCTTTTGGAAGGAAGTCACAACGCACAGCCCACACTTGCAGAGTGGAAAGTTACACCACCCAGTATCATCTGGAATTCTTCCGCAAGGAAGAATTCTTCTGCAAGGAGATTTGTCTATTTTCCCCCATGTATTCACTTATTCAATTATTTTATGTCAGTAGGAACTCACTGATGCTCATTCTATACTTTGGCTTATCATCGATAGATGATAGACCTATAACTTCTACTTCTTGATACTCCTACAATTGAAGCCTTCTTTACTTTGTTGCTCAAATCTTTCCACCTCTAGTCATTCGGACCTCTTTCAGTGGGCTCCTATGTCAATTTGACACATTCTCACCACGAGCTTTTATTCTGGTTTTGGAGAAAAGTACCAGAAACCAACATGTGGGTACAGGTGTCCTCACCGCTAATGGAGTGTCACTGCCTGCAGACCCTTTCAGCTGAAAGCACAAGGAACTATGTGTATACACTAACTCTGGAATATACACACATCTATAAATACTCCTACGTGCAGCCATCTATATTTGTTAAGCTAAACATGAGCTCATATTGCCACGCTTGATCATTTTCATGCACAGCTGAACTGGTGGGAAAATTCCTCAGAAGCCAGAAATGCAAGAAAGCAGAAATCAGACGTGTAGGATATCTGGCATGTGCTCCAGACAGTCCAGAGCTTGGGCACCAGAGACCAGGCAGGCAGGCTGAGAACGGAGAGACGGGAGGAAGAACTGGAGACTCGGCAAAAGGTGAAGACGCGTCTTGAAGTCAGGACTGCTCCGTAAGTCCTGAAAGGCAACGGCTAACTAGGGAAAACCGCCCTCCCCACAGCCAAGACAGTGGGGTGTGTGTTCATAGGGGTGCGACTCTCGATGGAGAGCCGAAACGTGCAAAGACTCCCATGAGAATGAGAGTTTGGAGGCCTAAATTTACATGCCCTGTATGGCCAAAAAAAAAAAAAAAAAAAGTCCAAAGCAGAAAGTACAATTTAAGTGAGCCTGGATTGGGAATACTCCCAGGTGTCCCGGCAGAAGGGGAACCCAAATGTTTTTTAAAAGGGCTGCACTCTAAATCCGGGTCTCAAAATATTCCCACAGTTAAAGTACAACAGGGCAACGACGCATGAGCACCCAATCAAAAATCACCAAAGACCCTTGAAAAGTGAAGAAGCCAATCACAAAGACACATATTATATGACTCCATTTACAGGAAACAGCCAGGATAGGTCAGTCTATAGAGAGAGAATGTAGGTTAGGGGTTGCCAGGGACTGGGAGGGGCAGACACGGAGAGGCAGGATTTAGGAAGAAACAGGAACTGCTAATGACATGGGCCTTTCTCTGGGGTGGGGGACAGAAATGTTCCAAAATTAGCTTGTGACAATGGTTACACAACTCTGTGACTATACTAAAAAACATTTTGAACCGTATACGTTAAATGAGGGAACTGTAAGGTACAGGACCCTGGAATAAAAAGAGCGCGTGAATGGAAAATTTGGTGAAATTCAAAAACTCTGGAATTTATTTAATAGTTATATATTCGTGTTGGCTTTTTGTCATTTTGACAGATGTACCACGTACGATGTTGACGCTGGGGAAAACTGGGTGAGGCATACATAAAAACGCCCTGTGCTATCGTTACAACTTTTCTATAAATCTAAAATTATTCCAAAACGGTAAGTTTTTTTTTTTTTAATTACCAAAGAATGTGACCCATCTATTACGAAGCAAAGGGCCATCTTTAAAAGATGTGCAAGTCTTTTCTTAAAATACTGCTAAGACCTTGGTACCTTTCACTTGAGTTTATGAGGGCTGATTACAAAATAATCCAACAAAGGCCACCGCATTCAAGGCCTTTGTGGGGAAACGAGGTGCCTTAGTGGTACACCCCACTTATCGTCACCTACCCTGCATTTTAAGGTCTTCACTGATGGCCCTCCATGATCTGTGGCTTTGGCTATCCTTAGTCACTTTTTCACCTGAGGTTATTTCCTTCTGTGTAGCAAACTTCACGTGATTGTCAAGTTCAATTGTTCTTAGAACCATTTTCGTTGCTCTTTTCTACCTTCTCCAATTCTTCTGGAAACTGCAACAGAGGACCAAAGCTAGACACGCATTAGTCTAATAAAAGTTTCAAGGCTGCCAAGTACACAAGCTCTGGCTTTCCAGCTCTCATGCAAACTTATAAGGGGTCAGTTTCGAAATAGTTTCATAGCCTACTACCTGCCTTAAAATTCTCTCCGCGGTTTCAGCTCTCAAAGGGGCACACTCATAATTCCTCATTCGTTGGTATGAAGAAATTGAGCCCCAACCTAAATCCTGAGGAAATGATTTTTAGTTTACGGCCACATTCTGCCCTTCCTTTAACCTAAGATAGCAGAACTGGCAATCAGATAAAGATATGTCTAAAGATGCTCTAAATGCTTCAGTAGAAAGATAAACACCACGTAAGTCAACTTCAGTTTTGCAGCTTAGTAAAGCGAACTATAAAACTGAGGTAAATGTTAGCTCAATGAGGCTGAGATTACAAAAATAAATGTGAAATAGTCTACCACTATACTCTTTTGTAAACTCCACCATTACATTAAAAACAAAAAATTAAAAATCATTTTGTCCTTTCCTCCACATAAACGGACTCTCGGAATATAGTTTCATAGAAATGTTGGTTTTCTCCCCTTCCGTGAAATAATCTGCAGGCAAATGAACATGCATTGTTTGGAGAAGAATGGAGAAGGGAAGAAAAACAGCTCAACAAGCCCTATTAGACAAGAAATAGCCACGCTGCTTTACATGATCTTTTTTCTAGAGTAAAGCACCCCAATTCCTAAATTCTGATTTTACACTAAAAAAGGGGTGCAGTGGTCAGGGTCAGGCCACCCCAAGATGGGGCCACTTTGGCATAAAGACTGTTTTGACTTAAAAGCAATCCAAACTGCAGATGCAGAAAAATCTCCTTCCCTCCCCCTCCACTGTGTAAATTTACATTGGAAAAGACAGCTAGTATGAGAAAGAGAGCTATGAACAGAGATTCCTCTTTACTGAAGAAATGTATTTGCATAGCAGGACAACCTTTGTTTTCTAAACATCTCCTCACCTTCCTGCTAATGGTCATCCTCCCCTTTGTATCTCCAGATCTTACCCCTCTCCTTAGCTCAGGAGGTCAGAAAATAAGCTTTATGTGGCCTGAGTGTCTTCGGAATTTTCATGTCTGTGCGGATTCCTCATACATATGCTATTAGATTTGATTTTCTCCCGTTAATCTGTCTCATGTCAATTTCATTCTTAGTCCAGCTAGAAGGACTCTGAAAGTCATAGAAAATTTCCTCCACCTCAACAGATGAAAGAAGAGAGATGATTCCAGAACCCCAAAGGCTAACTCAATTCAGCCAACATTCACCAAAAGGCACACATTACATTTGCAGAAATAAAAAAGTAAAATATACATGTAGAATCCTATTACCTACAGCCACCAAAAAGTGGAAATTAAAGAGTCTTGGTTTGTGGGCTTTATCTTCAAAAAGTGTTTCTTTACAGGGCACCTGGGTGGCTCACTCAGCTGAGTGTCTGACTTCGGCTCAGGTCACGATCTCACTGTTCATGAGTTCGAGCCCCATGTCGGGCCCTGTACCGACAGCTCAGAGCCTGGGGCCGGCTTCAGATTCTGTGTCGCTCTCTCTCCTTACCCCTCCCCCACTTGCACTCTGTCTGTCTCTCTTTCAAAAATAAATAAACATTAAAAAAAATTTTTTTAATAAAAAATTTTAAAAAACAAAAAACAAGCCTTCCTTGCTATTATTGAAGATTCTGGAAAAACAGAATTTTAGGGCTGAACAGGTTTTCAGCAGATGGGCATACCAAGAGTTCTGAAGAGGTACAGCTGACACCAGTTAGAGACAGAGCCATTTTCATCCCTGGGACTTGAGGATTGCAGGGGTCTTTAATATTCTTATACCTCAGTCCAGAGTGGATTTCTCTCCATGTGAGGGGAAACTGGAAACAAACCCCAATTTCTCTCCCCACCATGTGTGCTACTGGAAAGGGACCTCGGTGCTCCCCATTGTTAAGCAGAAGAGAGCAGACCCAAATTGGGAGTCACTTATGCTAAGCCCCAATCGGCAAAGACTTAATACCTAGCCTAGCTGTAGTTTTGATTACCCAGGAACGTAAAAAAATTTTTTTAAGTTTATTTATTTCAAGAAAGAGAGAAAGCGAGCAAGCAGGGGAGGAGCAGAGAGAGAGGGAGAGTGAGAATCCCAAGCAGGTTCTGCACTATCAGCACAGACCCCAACGCGAGGCTCAAACTCATGGGGCTTGAACTCATGAACCATGAGATCATGACCTGAGCTGAAATTCAGTCAGGTACTTAGCTGACCAAGCCACCCAAGCGCCCCCCGCCCCCAGGAATATAAGCTTTAACTAATCAGCTCAGAATTACCTGGTCAGCACCAATGCAATAATCCCACCAGAGAGACTGTTCAAGTCCCCTTAGGAAGGGGACCTTGCCTGGAACAATGCATTCTTTGCTAATAATTTCCTTTTTCCGCACCCTTTTTGCATTTAAAAGTCTTCCCTTGGGTAGCCAGTTGCGTGACTCTTGATATCAGCTCAGGTCATAATCTCACAGTTCACGGTGTCAAGCCCCCTGTTGGGCTCTGCACAGCCTGCTTGGGATTCTTTCTCTCCCCCTCTGTCTCTCCTCTCTCTCTCTCAAAATAAATACGTAAACATTTAAAAAATGTTTCCTTTTCTACAGCTTGTCGGAGCTCCTTCCAATTGCTAAATGGGGTGCTGCCCAATTCATGAAAGGCTGCATAAAGCCAATTTGATCTTTAAGTTTACCCAGTTGAATGTGTGCTGTTTAATACCACAGTCCTCGGGAATGAGAACATAGGAGGGGGCGCCAGCGTGGGAAGCCCCGTCCCCGACCTCCTCTCCCACCATGACTGGCACCCCATGCTCTTGCTAAGGGCCAAGGCAGTTCCTGGAAACAGAAACAGAACTCTCAGAAAAGGCGGAAAGCAAGTCGAATGTCACAGGAGCTCTGTATATACAGATACAAATCACTCCTAGGAGACACTGCTAAGTTAAAAAAAAAAAAAAAAAAAGGCAAGGAGTGGAAGAACTGTCTACTCTCAGAAAAACAGACAGAGATTCTGCACACACGTATGCACAGCCCATCTCTGAAAGGACGTCACTGGCTGCCAGTGGGGAGGCGATCTGGGCAGCTGCAAAGGGGCAGGGGGAGTGTGGGACGGGACCCTTCATTATATCCTCTTTTCTGCCTTGTGCTTTTGATACTAAGCATATAAGCTACCTAGGCAGAAAACTAATTTTTTTTACTGTACTTTTACAATATAAAAACCACAGGGGCGCCTAGGTGGCTCAACTGGTTAAGCGTCCGACTTCGGCTCAGGTCATGATCTCACAGTTTGTGGGTTCGAGCCCCGCGTCGCGTTCTGTGCTGACAGCTCAGAGCCTGGAGCGTGCTTCGGATTCTGGGTCTCCCTCTGCCCCTCCCCCGCTCATGCTCTGTCTCTGTCTCTAAAAATCAACATTTAAAAAAATTTAAAAATGAAGTAACATAAAAGCCACAAAATTAATTTCAAATAACTTTTAAAATTTAAACAAATAAATAAAATTAAATAAAAACAAAGGGTAAAACATAATGCCAGAAAAAAAACACAAAAAAAAAACAAAGCAGTTTTAACTCTATGACATTCATAATGAAACCACTTCATGAAATTTCACAGAAGGACTTTTGAATTTAGCCAAAGTTCCTCTAGACCTAGTTCCTCTAGGCCTTAGCAACCTTCTGTTGTCTACCTTTGCTGACAAATTAGAGCTACAGAATGATGAATGCGACAAATCAGGGGCTGGGAGGAGATGAACTACAGTCTTTGTGATTTTAATTACTTGTTTGACCTCAGAATTTAGAACCACGGGGACAAAAACTGTTCAAAGGTTACCCCTCCCTCGATCTTTCTCACGTTAGACCTGAGTTCTGTGCTGGTGTTTGGTAAACAAGCCTGCGAATGGACTCTTTGTAATAATAAGATGGTTGGGAAACCCCCAGCACTATCAGCCCAGAAATCTGAATTCAACACTTAAAACCGCTTTCATGCTGTTATGGGCTTTGAAAACCAATTTGGAGTCCGATTGATTACTAACGCATAAAAGACGAACCGCTGACAACTTGAGGAAGTTGTAACCACAGCCCCACTGTTACAAGGAACTGGATATCTGATTCACCAAGGGCACGTCTTCGGGAGAACCAGAAAGCACATTACAAAGAGGTCAAAGAGTTCATCGTGGGGGAGATGGTCACATTTCTTAAGCCCAAAGGGACAGAGGTCTTTTCATAAAGCACATTTTTCAGCTGTACAAACTACCTGAAGGTAACTTTTCCCACCGAGTATTACACTGATCCTTGGCAAAATTGCTAGAAATAGCCATTAATACGACCACAGCAAGTTTCTCCTTTATCTTGTTTACTGAAAGGGTTGACTTACTTAAAATAGAAAGCTTCTGGAAGGCACACAACCAAGTTCTGTTATTAAATTACACATACTGAATTCCTTTTACAAGTTGCTACTACAAAACATAATTCCAGATTGTCTCTCCTTAGAATCTTTTTCAGAAACCTTTCTTTATAAATGTGATTCGGAGGCCATGCTGCAAAACACTTGGGTATAGGGCATCTTTTACACACGACACCTGATTGTAGGCTGCTGCGGGAAACTTCCACATTTTGCCCACACAAATCTGAGAAAACGGGCCCAAAACTGATATTAATAATCCCAAGGAATGCATACCTCAACCCCACATAATACAACTGGGAATGGAGAATTTAAACAAGCCAAGGCTAATTTCAAACTATCAGCAACCGGGCCCTTCATTAACTTTCCAATCAGATATCAGGCCTACGAATCTGAAATGCAGGTTCCAAGTAACAAACAGACCTAACCAGTTGGTAAAAAGAGCTGGCTCCCAAGTCCCACTGAATTTACTCATTCGTTCCGATGCAAGAACGTAAATAAAATTCCGGTTCAACAAACATTTATGAAGTTCCTGCATTGTACTCAGCACACCGAGATGACGAAGGTTCACCCTCAGTCACTGCCCACGAAGAATGCTGGTCTTTTCTCCAATCGAGTCTCAGTAGCTTTGCTCAAACAGCTTCCTCTTCCTGGAAGATTCTGCAGGGCCCATCTGGCCCCAGCCCAGCACATTCCCCTTCTCGTCCTAAGGCCGCAGCTCACAGGGCGGCTGCAGAGGCCTGGTGGCCCCCGGGTAGTGGCACGTGCAGGGACTCCCTGAAGCATGCAGCACGTTGTATTACAAGGGTTCACATGCAATACAGTGGTTGAACAAGCGCGTATGGGTTTGTCGCTGGATTAAGGTACACCCTAACCAATCTCCGCAGCCCCATTCCAACCCAGTTATTTGGCCTCCCACAGTCAGGCAGGGCAGAAAGACCAATTAATATCTAAGACGTAAGGTAAGCCCCGCAATATGGTATGCAAAATCCCGGGGAGAAACAGAAAAAACGAAGGGACCTGTTTGCCCCTGGAGCGGAGGGAGACAGCAAGGCCAAGGTTACAGAGAGCAGGTGGAGATGAAACAGGAAATGAGAACTGGGAAGAGGACGAGGTTCAGACAGAGAAGGAAGAGTGTAGGCGGAAGCTGGCAGGTGCGAAAGGCACACGGCATTTGAGGCATAGGAAATAAACAGTCCCCTGGGATGACAGCACGGTGCACAGGGAAGCAAGTGGTGGCTGCCATACTTCCTGGAAGCACAACAATCAGACAGTCCTGGGCTCAAGTCCTGCCTCTGCCCCTTTCCAGCCTCTGGGCTGCCGGCAAGGCACTAAAGCCCCGTAGGCCCACTGCTTACATTGAAATTTGCGGCATAAATTTCAATGCTGTCACACCCGTTAAATGAGATAATGTACGCAGAGCAGCTGACTGAAGGCCTGAGAGCACATGCACTCAATATAGAGAGCCGCCGGTATCATTAAGCCAGAAAGGTAAACTGAGGCCAAGCTGGGAAGAATCCACTCTTGTTCCATGACAGAAAGGTTAAAGCTCCAGAACCCACTGGGCCTCTGCTTAAAATGGCAGGAAGTATGTGGTCACGCCTGCACATTCTCTGTCCTCTCTTCAATTATTGTCAAGTTAAGCCACCAGATTGCGACACCAGTCAGCATTTTCCAGACGGGCCAGCCTACCTCCTGGACTCACCCAGAGTCCCCCCAGATGGAGACGGCTCATTCTCTTACTCTGTGTGCACAGGCTCCCTCAGGGCCACGCCATGGGGCAGTCCCCAACTCCACCAGCCCTGCCCTCTCGACTCTATGGAATTCACAGCCTTGCCCTCAACACATCTTATCGCTTGGTATTCGCACACTGTTTCTGCAAGTTGAGCAATCTCTTCGGAACCACAAAGGAACTTTCCACCACGTTTCTGTGCAGCCCCAGGAAACACTGCACTCCATGGTCAAGGTCGGTCACTGGCCACAGGCTTATCAGGACTCCGGGACCCCAGGGGCCCACGCCCACTGCCCAGAACCCTGCCATTCATTCTGATTCCCATGCCCAGCCACCAAGCTCCCCTTTGTCAACTTGCAGCCATGTGCCGCTCGGACTTCCTCCTCCTCCGTGACTCATCGTCCCATGCAGACCTCCTTCCCTCTGCCGACCTCCTCAAAGCCCTCCCTCTGCTCTACCCCAAACCCCAAACTGCCTTCCCAGCTCTCTCCCTTCCCTCCCAGCCTTGGTGGAGAACTATGTGCCAACAGGTGAGCAGAGACAGGAGCATCACTACTTTTCCAAATTCCCCTCCCCTTTGCTGCCTCAGCCCACTTCTCTTCCACCATCCTTCTAGAAAAGCTGTGCTCCCTCCAGACTCAGCCCAAACTCCTCCTTTTATGAAGTGAGATGGTACGTTGGTGGGATTGAGCCCCATGTCAGGCTCTGCACTGGCAGCACAGAGTCTGCTTGGGATTCTCTCTCCTCTGTCTGCCCCTCCCCTGCTCGCACATGCGTGCATGCTGTCTCTCTCTCTCTCTCTCTCTCAAAATAAACAAACAAAAAAATGAAGTGAGATCATGCACGCAGAGCAGCTGACTGAGTGCCTGACAGAGGGTGGGTCTACCCTCTCCGGTCTAGCCATATGCTCTCGGAATCTACCAGCCTAGAGAGCTCAGTTACTGCCCAGCCTTTTCCTCCGCCTCCGGCTCACGTCCCAAGTCTACCTGCTTCAAACTTTGGGAGGAAGTCTGCCAGATCCCCCCCCCCAAGTCCACGGGGGTGGCTGGCTAAACCCAACTGTCACCCCTACCATACAACCATACCCGGACTGTCATCACTGCCCCGAACAGCTTCTCTAGGAATCTTCCACTCACTAGGCCAGCCCCCACCTGCCTCCTTTCCTCGGCACCTACCCCTCAGTCCCTCCAAAACTCTGGGTGTGTCCCCTCCCTCTCCCATCACTTCCAAGTACTTGTCGGCATCTTTCAACACCCCTTCTTCTTAACTGCCTAGCAACCCTCTCTGCAAACGCCCAACGGTTTTACTTCTGCTCCTAGAAGGAGCTGCTCGAAGACAAAAATCGCATATTGGCACAAACTCGTGCCTCTCAAAATTTGTGGTTTTCAGCCCGTCGATTACACTCAGCAGCCCGTTAAATGGACCGTGCACACCCCCTTCTCCACATCCCAGAAAGACAACGCTACGCCTTCTCCCATCCTCAAAGGCCCGCCCTCCTCCGTCCCTGCAACCTGCGGCCGTAGGACTCCTGCCCTGCTCCATGAAATTAAAATCTTCCCACACCTCATGTCCGTCACTGTCTTCCCTTTGATGGTAGCACTGGTGCCCAGCTTCAGCTGGCCGGAGAATCACCTGGGGAGCCCCTCCCCCCCAACATTTGACTCACCAGTTGGGGCCGGATTCCTGAAACGCACATGTCAGTAGATTCTGAAGAATGTCCAGGCATCAAATTTTACGGTAAACCCGTCTCTGACAAGGATCTACAAATTCCAATCCTCGGCCAATCCCAGCCCACTGCCCGTTTTCTGTGTGGCCTGCCGGCTAAAACAACGTTTTTTCTCTTTTTTAAGGATTGAAAATAATCGAAAGAAGAAAATTTCCAGACACGTGAAAAATTATACAAAACTCCAATTTAAAACTTTTTTTAAACATTTATTAATTTTTGAGAGACAGGGACAGAACAGGGGGGAGAGAGAGAGACAGCGAGAGAGAGAATGAATCCGAAGCAGGCTCCAGGCTCTGACTTGTCAGCACGGAGCCCGACATGGGGCTCAGGCTCATGAGTTACGACATCATGACCTGAGCCGAAGTTGGACACTTAACCGACTGAGCCACCCAGGTGCCCTCGAAACTCCAGTTTACAAGTATCCGTAAATGAAGTTTCCTGACAATGCGGCTACACCCAATTATGGATTCACTATGTATTGTTATTTATTCTACTTTCATGCAATGGCAGAGCTGAGTAGATGTGATGGGCTGCAGGGCCTGAGGCTGAAGATACTGACCGCGTGGCCCTTTATAGAAAACGTCCGCAGAGCTCCAGTCTGTAGGACGAGGTACAGACACGCCAGAGCCCATCGGCTGCCTCGTGACGTGACCCCTGCTCTCTTCCCCAGCCTGGACCCTGCGGTCCACTCACAACCTGCAGCCCACAACCCACTTCAGCGGGTTCTCAGCTCCCAGAACTGAGCGATTTCACTCGTCCACACCTATGCGTGTGTTCTTTCTACCCACTTTGCCTGCTAAACTCCTCCTCATCCTGCAAGACCGAACACGTGCTACTCCTCACCTGCCAGAGGCTGACAACCACGCCTTGTCCCCTCGCAAAGAATAGATCTTCCCCTCCACTCTGCTTGATTAATTGGGATCCCAGTGTGCCGTGCGGAGCAGTGGTTCTCAGACTTCGGGGTGCCTCAGCGCCCCAGGGAGCTCATTAAACCACCCAGGGCTGTGCCTGTCCCCCGAGCAGCAGATGGGGACACTAGGCAGAGAACGGACATTACTTTTTATTTTCTCGTTTATTTTTGAGACAGAGACAGCATGAGTGGGGGAAGGGCAGAGAGAGAGAGAAGCGGACAGAGGGTCCGAAGCAGGCTCTGCACTGACAGCAGCAAGCCTGGGGCTCCGACTCACGAACCGTGAGACCACGACCCGAGCCAAAGTCGGACGCTCAGTGGACTGAGCCACCCAGGCGCTCCTGAGAATGTACATTTCTCACCAGTTTCCAGGCTGATACCGTTGGTCCAGGTCACTGCACATGAGCAACACCGGTTGACGTATGTGTCCCTGCCTCACCCAACAAGATTTTTGAGGATGGGCCCTATTTTATTGCTGTTTGAATCATCACAGCCCAACAAACCCCGAGGAATTCTTGGGGAACACGGGAGAAACTCAATACTTGTTGTCTGCAGTCTAACCAAATTATTTTCCTCCTGTTTGCCAATCATTTTCGACATCAGAAGAAGGGGGTATCAAGGGGAGTGCAGACCTGACTTTGCAGGAACTACTGAGGCCCAAAAAGAAAACTAAAGTAGCACTCTGCAGGGCTGATGTTCTCTGGCCTGCCATATGCCCACACCCATCCTGAGCTGGGATGAACTGGAAAGTCCCAAGGTGAAGAGCAGATTGTTCAAGTTAGAAACCCAAGGGTACAGCCTGGAGGCGGCATCAGTGGGGGGTGTGGAGGGGGTGGGCCAAGCAAAGGACCCTTCTCCCAACAAAGGCTGATCTGCTGTCCACTTGGTTGTAAACCATGTTAAAGGTAAATAGTAACTTCTACAGGAATCCAACATCTCCTATGGCTTTGCCTTCTCTGTTCCACCAGGGCACCATCTACAAACTTCTGTCAGCACCTGCACAAGTCAGTGAGTACACAGTACTTGTATACTTACATGGGTCCTTTGTCTCCTCTACTGGTGTGCAAGCCCTTCCAGGACAGGGGCCTTGATGCTTTTTAGCCTTGTATTTGTACCACCTGGCCAGGTACCAGGCACTAACAGCATTAAATAAATATTTAATTGGTTTAATACTGACTATGGAATGTGAGCTGAGCTTTTAACCAAGGGCAAGATCTAGATAAGAAGAGACTTGCAGGTTGGGCTTTCCAAGATTGGACAAGGGAAACAACCGGTGACTAAAAGCTCCAGGCAAGTAAAGAAACCTCGAACCTCGCGGTCAGAGGCCCCGGTGGAATAATCGAAACTCACTACTGGAATCACCATTCATCAAGAATGCCAGGTCTTTAGAGCTGGTCTTCATTCACCCAGCCTTTTAAACTATAACACAAGCTTATGTTAATTGTCCTAAACCTTTCCTGCTTCAATCTCAAGATCATTTCCTGGATTCTTATGTCCTGGTCTATTTTTCCCTTGACCCTTTTTCTGATTAGGTTGGGGTTTGGGAGGGGAATGAAAGCCAGGCAAGGACTTCTAATTCAACAAAGAATTGCTACTTTATGCAAAAGTATACAAAGTCTGGTAGGACAATCGATAAAAACAGCCTTGGCCCCCAGAGCTCCCCACCACCAGAATGGAAATTCCTTATAGTCAGGAAACCATTTCTTGCTCAGCTTTCAAAACTCCTTTCAAAACAGGCGTTTTAACAATTAACAACATTGATATCCAATGCATCACGCAATTAACAACATTGATATCCATCCATCATGGTGGTTAAATCAGTCTTACAAACTGTGACAGTTATGTTTAGTTTAGGGGCACCTGGGTGTCTCAGTTGGTTAAGCATCCGACTCTTGACTTTGGCTCAGGTCATGATCTCTGGTTCTTGAGTTCAAGCCCCACATCAGGGGGAGGGGGGAGGTGACAGCATTGAGTCTGCTTGGAATTTTCTCTCTCTCTGTCTCTTTCTCTCTCTCAAAAAATAAATAAATAAGCATTTAGAAAGAAAGAAAGAAAGAAAGAAAGAAAGAAAGAAAGAAAGAAAGAAAGAAAGAAAGAAGGAAAGAAAGGAAAGCCACCCTTAGTTTAAAGGCAGATCAGGTCACATTCCACAACGAAAACCAAGTGAAAAGGAAACAAGCAGATGACTTAAAAAATAAGACAAATACTCATCCTTTGTTCCCTGATTCACTCTAAATGAGGAAGAAAAGTTCTTACCTAATTTATCCCGGGCAAGTGAAGCTTTATATCTAAATAATCCTACTAGCTGTCGGCGCTCCACACTTGCTATACACAGCGACCCACTGTTTTAGAAATCCAATTTTCACACACTCACCTGTGACACACCTGTGGAGGGTCCTACATCATCATCCATTTCCTACCCTCTGCATCTGAATTCTTCTGTACTCTACTTGTTTCTAATTAAGTAAGATGATTTTACATTTAACATCTCGAGGAAGATGTCAGACTAGTAAAGTCCCTGGAAATTAAAATAATAGACGTTTCCTCACGATTGATCGCCCGCAAGCTTCCCTGGGGAGTTAACAGAACAGATAAATGAAAGAACCAAATGAAAAATGAGTTCTTCACTCGCGCAGTAGAATGCTCAACAGATATTTTAGGTTTTTTGCAAGTAATAAAATACCTGACACAGGGACACCCAGAAGCCAAAGACATTCTCAGATGTACGTTCAATGCAGAAATTACGAATACAAGCGTGAAATGCTATGAAATGCTAACACGGGGAGGGGGGAAGAGTCAACGTCTTCAGATGGCCTATAAGGAGCTATTTAAGTAACACAAGGGACATGTTTTGTCACCTCTAGCATATTGCAGGCCAATAAAAAGCCACTCTCCGGTGGGACAGAAGCAAACATTTATTGAGGACTATTCTCTTATTCCTGGATTGTCCTCCACCTCTGGCTCTACCTTTCTCTTCCAAGTTCTGTGCCCAGAGTGGAGCCCCTGCAGACCGCATCACCCAGGCACCCCAGGCCGTCACCCTTAGATGTGATCTGACCACTGCGGAGATGGGCAAGAGACGGAAGGACTGTGGGTGGAGGGAAGGAAGGCTGAGGCTCTCTCTCTCTCTGCTTCCGCCTGCGGGGGTGGATACAGCTCTCACTGGGCAACAGTAACAACACATCCTCCCCCTTCCCCTTCTGCATCCAGGTCTTAGTACCTGAACCTCCGCCAGTGGGTCCCTTAATGCTGCCCACATCCCTCCATGTAGTTCATTAAAGTGTCTCCACCGCAACCCACTGAGTTGAGTTTCCTGCCAGGACCCTGTGTGAATGAAGGACCTTCCTGATGTAGAGCATGTTATATCTGCCTAAACTTTCTCCACTCTAAAATGCAGATTTTTTTTTTTTAAAGAGAGAGAGAGCGCACAAGCAGGAGAGAAGGGCAGAGAGAGAGAGAGAGAGAGAGAAAGAAAGAGAGAGAATCCTAAACAGGCTCCATTCTCAGCAGAGAGCCCAACACGTGGGACTCAATCCCATGGGCCTGACATCATGACCTGAGCTGATCTCAAGAGTCACACAGTCAACTGACTGAGCCCCCCGGGTGCCCCCAGAATGCAGAACATATTGCCATTTCCCCTTTTACCCATGGGGGCATTTGGAGCTCTAGGCGGCTGAATGCCAGCCAGCAGTCACAGAAGCACTCACAAAAGAAGTCTGCTGGCAGAGTAGGTCAAGTCTGACATCTAAGACCTTAAAAAGGCCTTGAAAGGGTGAGGGAGAGGGGTGCCCGGGTGGCTCAGTCGGTTAAGGCCCGGACTTCAGCTCAGGTCATGATCTCACACTCCGTGAGTTCGAGCCCCGCGTCTGGCTCAGTGCTGACAGCTCAGGGCCTGGAGCCTGCTTCGGGTTCTGTGTGTGTGTCTCACTCTCTGCCCCTCCCCCACTCCCTCTCTCTCTCTCTCTCTCTCTCTCTCTCTCGTGCGCTCTCTCTTAAAAATAAATTAAAAATAAACATTAGAAAGTGTGAGGGAGAAAAACACACCAAGCTTCCAAATTCTCAAGCCACAACTTAGCCTCAAACCACATTATTTATGGTTTGCGATTTTCATCAGGCCTTAAATAAGTGAGCTGGGGCATTGCCCTATATGTAGTTCTTCCAGCAAGAGTCACTCAGATGTGACCCTGCTGGAAGGTGGCGGGGCCATCCAAAGATCAAAGACATCATGGGGTGGGGGGTGGGGGGTCCTTCCTTGCCCATGGCCCACTTTTCTTTTTCAGTTTATCCCAGAAATCCCCTTCTCCCAGCCTTAAACATCCTCAAGCCTCTTTTATTCTTGTTTATAAATTAAAAACAGGGTTCCTCTGACAAACCCAGGAGGCTGGGGATGGAGGCAGATGAGTTAAAAAGCACCTAATATCGTACCAGCACCTCTCAGTCATAACTTGTCAGGGTTCCTTAACTATCCCTTTCCATACGAAAATGCTCCCCAGATTCCTCTCTCTAGCAATGCCAAATAACTTAAAACAGAAAATGCAACTAAAATAAATTCTGACGGGGGTTGGGGCTGGGGCTGAAGGGTAAGTACAAAACACATTCCGCTTAAGGAAAGTCAGCTATGAGTTATATAGCAGTTTCAGGGCAAAAGAATCTGTTAGTATCTCTGCCTTTGCCTAAGTCCCTGGGACTCTCCCATCTTCATTACAAATCGAAGACTGATTTACAAAAGCACAAGTTAGCATCTAATACCGCCCCCGATTTGTTAACTTTCTGGATTTTGCAACTGATGAGAAGGCAAATGGCCACAGGAGGTGGAGCTCTGAATCAGATCTTTGGAGGCAGCCAGGTAGAAGGGTGGCTCAGTAAACAGTATGTGAATAAGGCAAATGTCCAGGTCTCACTTCCTCATTGCAGAAGGAATGTGAGTGGAGAGGGCAGCAGGTATACTCCCGTTTGAAGAAGAAAAAAAAAAAAAAAGAAGAAGGGGAAATAAAAAAAAAAAGATCAGTAGTGAAAAGCAGAGGAAGAAACCTGGGGCAAACCTCGGTATGAAACTAAACTAAGGTGAATGGGCGGTCCCCCAACACACTTCATTCCACTTAAATCAACATATATTTACTGACTCTCCACGAAAGACACGGCAGATCTAGCCTGCAGCACCTGCAGACACAAGAAAATGAGTAAGGCAGCCTCAACCCTCAGGCAGATTTCCTACGAGGAATTATATTGTTCTTTATTGCCATTTTCAGTTTTAACGGTAGCAGACAGTTCCTGGACAGTCCAAGTAACTTCTCTGAGCCTCTCTTCTCCCACTATCCTAACTCACTCGGGAGCCTAGAACCTCAAGAATGAACCCATTGGATAAACTGGAGCCCCTTGGGAAACCATGGCAATCTTGTGTAACTCCTCCCTTTCCGATGGACATCACACCTGGCACAAAATAACTGTCCCTCTGATCAGGCAAGTCTCACCACCCAAGTCTAAAACCCAGGTGTCTGTTCAAGCAACAGGCTGCAGAAACAGACCAATCCGGCTTATCTTTTAAGGACAGAAATCTAAATTAAAAATAATCAAGCTTCGACTACACGGATGGGAAAAAAACAAAACAAAACAAACACCTGATTCATTTATCAGAATACCTTAGAACTTCGTGACAGGAAACGAGGCAACCCAAAACCTCAAGAAGAAAAAATATATGTAGCATCTGAACCCGTCTTTCAGGGTATACCGATTTTTTTCACACTTCGAGGACAAAAACGTTGTCAGTAAAAAAGCCCACCTGTCGAGTCTGTGGCTGTGAAATCTGCTATAGGGGCTGGGGGTGGGGGGGAGGACCGTCGGTGGCTAACGGGTGCCCGCAGCCCGCACCCCCCGCGGTGGCCCGGGAGGAGGGTCCCTCGCTGCGCCCACGCCCCGGCCGCCCGTTACCTGGTCCAGCGGGATGCCCAGGAGCTCGCTGAGCGGGTGCAGGCAGGTGGAGCCCGTGGTGCGGTACGAGAGGCTGGACGGCGGCTCCGCTGCCATCCTGCATCTTCGGGAGGCGGCTGCCCCGGCCCCAGCCCGCGCCACCCCGCTCCCCGTCCCGCAGCCCGAGCGCTCGCGGGCCGCTGCCCCAGGCGCGCGCGCGCGCACGGCCGCCTCGCCCGCGGGGACCGAGCCACCAGGCCGGGGGCCGCGCGAACTCCCGGGGCGCAACCTCGGCGTTGGCGCGGCGGCCCCGGGGCGCGGTGGGAGGGCCGCGCCGGGCGCGCTCCGCTTCCCGCTGCCCTCCTCTCGGCGCTCATTGGCCCGGCCGCCCGGGACGGCCCCGGGAGGAGGGAGGGACGGAGGGAAAGTGGGGAAGCGGAGCGCGGCCCCGAGCGCCGCCCGGCCCGCCCACCGGGCCAGAGCCCGGGCCGACCCGGGCGAGGGAGAGCGACGCCGGCGGGCGCCGCCGCCCTGCCCTGCGGCCGCTGGCGGGCAGCCCCGGGGGCGGGAGGCGCCCGTCCGCTTCCTTCTCCCGAGCTCGCCGGCCTGCCTCCCCGCGCCCCGCAGAGATCTCCATCCCGGCCACCCGGGCGGGCGCCTCTCCCCGGGGAGCGCCCCGCGCCCCACCCTGTTTTGGTCTCGCTGCAGCCTCGGCTTCCTCCCCGCCCCCCTCCCAGTCCGCGCGCTGGCTAACATTTCCTGCGCTTTCCTTTGGAGCCTTCTCGTTCCCAGTCCTTGCTGCAAAGGGTTAATCTGCTAGGGGCTGGAGGCCCAAGGAGACACCACCCCCCGCCCCTCCCCCCCACCGGGCTGCAAACCAGCGCCCCGGAACCCAGGCTCCCTCTCTTCTCGTTCCTCTGCGCGAGACCCCGAGCCGTGTCACATCAGCAAATGGAGGGATCCTTTCCCCCCCATCCCTTTGGCTGGGGAATTCTTTTACCTCTGTAAGAAGCGGTGCTTCTGTTACGTTAGTGCATTCTGATACACGTTTTCACGCACGTGTTCTCAAAAGGGAGACACTTCGTCTCTGTCCCCAGAGGGAGCCAAACGTATCACGGGCACTCAGAGAATGGTTTCAGTTGATTAATCGGTTTGGAGAGTCCGGAAAGCCTTGAACTGCTGTATGCCGGCTGATGAAGCAAGCTTTACAGGAAAGCAGCGCTCTGAGCTGATGGGCATAATAAATCCAGGGAAAAGGGAGCTGATGCGGACCCCCAGGATACACGGGGAAACCAAGCCCAAACTTCTGCATCAGCAGTTTACCTGGGAGTTGTTACTGAGCCAAGGAGAATCCAAACGGGCGGGCAGGGACGTTCAGGCAGACGTAATATTGTTGTCAATGTGGCCTCCATCTTCAAATTCACCCGCAGGCCTGCCTGACAGACACTGGCAACAACTTCTCCCCAGCTGAGCCCTCACGCTTGCGTTCTCCAGGGGTTTAATCACCAAAGAGCCACCCCAAACTTTGTAATGCCACGCCAGAGTTTCTCAACCTATGATCCCCCATTCAGGGGTGGGAAAAAAAAAAAAGTCTCTACCTCCACTCCCCTGCCCCACGGAGATGTTATAGGAGGTCATTAACAGCAGATGACAATCTCTGCTTTATTCACACCACACCCACATTCACACTCACAGAGGCACTAGGCTAGACAGGTTCAACGGATATCACACGGTTCTGGAAACTGACCAGAACTGAAGCTGTGTTCCTCTTACCCTGAGCAGGATGACAGCCTAAGGGAGGTGGTTGAGGGCAGAAGGGGCTTGGAAGCCTGTTTAAAAAATAAAAATAAGTAAAATCAATAAAATCAATACTTAGATGTGAACTCCCAGGAAGGAAGAGGAGGCCAGTTTGGGTGGTATTTATGAAGCGAGTACTCAGACCACTCATAATCTTCTACAAACAAATCCATGCTCCTCAAGTTCAGAAAATGGGTCTTTGCACTGGCATAGATTTAAAAAGAAGAGTAGGGGTGCTGGGGTGGCTCAGTCGGTTAAGCAGCCGACTTGGGCTCAGGTCATGATCTCACAGTCTGTGAGTTCGAGCCCCATGCTGGGCTCTGTGCTGACAGCTCAGAGCCTGGAGCCTGCTTCGGATTCTGTGTCTCCCTCTCTCTGCCCCTCCCCCGCTCACACTCTGTCTCTCTCAAAAATAAATAAAATTTAAAAATTTTAATAAAAAATTAAAATAAAATGACAAGAGTAGGCATCTACAGATTTTCTTCTGCTCAGCAAAACACAGGTTATAATCTAGTCTAAAATTTTCCCTTAAAAATGCAGTAACTATGCTCAGATCTTGAAAACAAAATGTTACAGGACTTAAATCTTAACAGTTCTATTCTAGTGATACTGTAGTACAATTAATGCTAAAAGAACGATCAGGTGCAATATCAAGAGAATGGAATAGCTCCATGATTGATTAATCAAACAGGCTACTAAAGAATGGACTATAATTCTAAGACGTATGAGAGATTCACCATAGACACGTCACTCCCCTTTCCTTCCCATTTATCTCTGTTCACATCCTCTGTCAACTGTAGATTTGTAATAATTATTATTTGATATATTAGCTACAACTTTACAAAAGTTGTTTCGTTTATCAGTGACAATAGCCCATGTGGCAGTTACTATAATCAATATTTTACAGAGGAGAAAACTGGAGTTTATTTTTCTTTAATATTTATTTTTTGGGGGAGAGAGAGAGAGAGAGTCTGAGCACGGGAGGGGCAGAGAGAGAGGGAGACCCAGAATCCTAAGCAGGCTCCAGGCTCCGAGCTGTCAGCACAGAGCCCAATGTGGGGCTTGAATTCATGGGCTGCGAGATCACGATCTGAGTCAGCGTCAGACGCTTAACTGACAGAGCCACCCAGGTGCCCCGAGAAAACTGGAGTTTAGAAAGTTAAGCATCATAGTTGTGTTAAGGGAGGTTAAGCCAAAAAAAAAAAAAAAAAAAAAAAAGTCTATCTGATCCAGAACCTGGGCTTTCAGTCATTATCCACATTGCCTTCTCTAAAACAAAGCATTTCTCTATCAAGAGGCCCGCCCACACATGTGACACGGGCCTGTCATTCCTGTGGACAGAAATTACCTTTACTGTTCAAAAATGAGATGGCAGGGGTGGTGCCACAGGCAGTCAGCCTTGCCTGTGTTCTGTCTGCAGAAGAATGAGTCTCGATGTCGAGATCACTTGTTTAATCTCCCATACAGAGCCATGCTCAAATGGTGAAGGCCAGACAAAAAGACCTGGAAATCTTTCTGGCATGTTTCAGGAAGGCAGCATGATACTATGGACTGATAGAAACTCAAGACCAGTCACATGAGTGGCCAGAACCAACCAATGCTTCTCAAACAACAAAACTGAATTCAAACAGTCCTCATGGGGCACCTGGGTGGCTCAGTCGGTTAAGTATCCACTCTTGATTTCAGCGAGGGTCATGATCTCATGGTTCATGAGTTCAAGCTCCACATCAGGTTCTGCACTGACAGCACAGAGCCTGCTTGGGATTCTCTCTCTCCCTCTCTCTCTCTGCCCCTCCCCCTGCTCTCTCTCTCTCTCTCTCTCTCTCTCCCCCTCAAAATAAATAAATAAAACTTAAAAAAAAAAGAAATTAGTCACTGATAACTGAATGCAGAAATAAAGCCTGCTGACAAAACTCCATCAGCTAAAAATACTCAGAACGATATTTATAAACATGATTTTGTACGACTTCTAAATGTCAGGACTGGAGCCTAAAACCTAGAGGAGGCACAGATTAATTAACAAACTAATTAACTCTTCTCAGCTGAAGCTTCCCTTTTACGAGCTGACATTTTATTTTTAACTTTAGTCTTTTGGGAATGAGAGCTTCCCCAAATGTATCCCTGCATACTTAAGTGGACTTAGCGATCACAACTGAATTTTTATTGGTGAGTCGGGCATTACGGTGAATAAGAACCCATTCCAAAATGCAGCAATGTCTCTGAGTCCAATGACGCATCAAGGGTTTGTCCTCGCCCTACATTATACCCAAAGAAGTAAACTTTCTCAATTATTGTGTCTACTTTCTACTTTTTCAGTCTTCTCTTCTGCTCTCATATTCTGGTTGTCGCTGCCTCAACCTGCCATTTTGATTCTCCTGTGATCTTGTGAACTCCATAGATTGCCTTCACGAGGCTTTGGCTGAGTGCCAAAGGAGTTCTTGAAGAAGTGAAGTATTTCAATTTTAAGCAAACCCATACTGTCTATCTTGGATATTCAAAGTCTTCCCCCCCCCCCCCACCTTATTTCCTGCTTCTTTGGCTATGTTCCAAATACTCCTGCCAAAGAAGTGTTCTAAGAATGATAAAGTGTGATTGAAGACAATACTTGAGGCTATCTGGTTATGGTAATGCTGTCAGGATTCTCTGGTTGGCTGCAGTAATAAATAAATAAATACATACATACATAAATACATAAATGAATGAATGAATGAATAAATAAATAACTAAATGCCAGGTAGGACCTAGCCCAATGGCTGGAGCCCTTGGGTGTGCTGAGATGCTTGGCTCCCACTCTCTCCATCCCCCACCTCAGCCTCACTGTGGGTGTCGCTGCTCAGGCTACTGTCATCTCAGGCCTCAGCGAACTCCACAGCATTAACCCAGTCCTTCTGTTCATCTTGGAGACCATTTGGAATCTCCCTCAACTCTTGAATTTTTCACCTTCCTCTTCCCCTTTCTGTTCTGTGCCTGGCCCAATGATAGTGCCAAGCATAACCATATTTTGGAATGAGCAGATAGATGGTTCCCTGGCAGTCAGTGCAGCCAGCGGGACTCATGACTATCTCTTTTCTTCCAGTTGAAGTCCTCATGACCCAGCTTGTTGTTTGGAGCCTCTGAAGCCTTCGGTCAGCACATTAGGCTGGCCAGCCCTAAATGCTGACAGTACAGTGAAGTCTGTTATTTATAGAACCGAAGTAGGTATTTGCCCCTGTCCCCCTAGTTCTATTCCTGTACTCCTAATGTGCCATTTCTGCAACTTTAATTTATTTCTAAACATTTTCCCATCATTATTGGTCACTTCTCACAGAATAGCCTGTAAAACAAGCTTAGATTTTCGCAAAAATATACTAGTAGGCCATCAAGTCAATTGTCAGTCTCCAAGAAAGGGACACCAAGCTTAGTTGACCACAGGATATCTTTTGTGTACAAGATGCAATCTTCCATATTAGCACTCCCCAGATTCACGTGGGAAACAGTGCTTTCTCTTGTGAAGACTGACTCAACATTCAGCAACTATGTATTCAGGAGCCATTATTTATTTATTTTTTTTATTTTTATTTTTATTTTTTTTTTTAACGTTTATTTATTTTTGAGACAGAGAGAGACAGAGCATGAACGGGGGAGGGTCAGAGAGAGGGAGACACAGAATCCGAAACAGGCTCCAGGCTCTGAGCTGTCAGCACAGAACCCAACGCGGGGCTCAAACTCACGGACCGCGAGATCATGACCTGAGCCGAAGTCGGCCGCTTTACCGACTGAGCCACCCAGGCGCCCCAAGGAGCCATTATTTATAAAGCACTATTCTAGGTGCTTGGAATACACATCAACTACACACAGACAAAAATCACTGCCCCCAATAGAGCTTACATTCTAGCAGGGGAAGACATAAAAAATATTTAAAAAATAATATGAATATGCCAGAAGATGATGAGTACATAGAATAAGAGTAGAGCAGGGTAAACAGAGTCTACACATTGACGTATTTAATGGGGTGGTCAAGGTAGGCCACGTTGAGAAAGTCACATCTGAACAAAGATTTGAAGGAATCTAAGGATTTCTGGGCACAGAACATTCCAGAAAGAGGAACTGTCTAGAGCAAAGACACTAAGATACGAATAGGCCTTGCAGGGTGGAGAAACATCAGGCTGGCCAGGAACTCTGGAGCAGAGTGAGTGAAAGGAGAGAGAGAAAGGAGATGGGCCAGCACAGTGTGGGGAACAGGCTATGGGGACCTTGGAGGCCATTATCACAACTTCTGCTGTTTCTTTGTTGCAATGGGGAGCCATTGCAGGGATTTGAGCAGAGGAGTGTCTATACTCTTTAAATAACCATTCCTGGGGTGCCTGGGTGGCTCAGTCAATTGAGCATCCAACTTTGTCTCAGGTCATGATCTCACGATTCGTGAGTTGGAGCCCCGCGTCGGGCCCTGTGCTGACAGCTCAGAGCCTGGAGCCTGTTTTGGATTCTGTGTCTCCCTCCCTCTCTCTCTCTCTGTTGCTCCCCGGTTCGCTCTCTGTCTCTCAAAAAATGAGTGAACCCTACTCATTAAAAAAAAAAAATTTAAATAACCATTCCCTTTTCCCCCTCCCTCTAGCCCTTGGTAATCACCATTCTACTTTCTATTTCTGTGAATTTGACTGCTTTAGGTATCTCATACGAGTGCAATCACACCATGTTTGTCTTTTGGTTACTGGCTTATTTCACATGGCATAATGTCCTCAATATTCATGCATGTAATAGCATGTGACAAGATTTCCTTCCTTCTTAAGGCTGAACAATATTCTATTGTATGTAAAGACCACATTTTTCTTTTCATCCATAAGTGGACACCTGTTTCCTTTGCTATCGTGAATAGCGCTGCTGTGGAAGTGGGCATGCAAATACTCTGAGATCCTACTTTCAATTCTTTAGTGTATATACCCAGAAGTAGAGTTGCTGGATCATGTAATAATTCTATGCTTAATTTTTTGAGGAACCATCATACTGTATTCCATAGTAGTTGGGCCACCTTACATTCCCACCAACAATGCACAAGGCTTCCACTTTCTACACGTCCTCGCCAACACTTGTTACTTTCTGTAGGGTTTTTTTTTAATGTTTTTATTTAGTTTCGAGAGAATGCAAGTTCGGGAGGGGCACGGGGTGGGGGGCAGACAGAGGATCTGAACCAGGCTCTGTGCCAACAACGGTGAGCCTGATGTGGGGCTTGAATTCATGAACCACGAGATCATAACCTAAGGCCGAAGTCAGATGCTTAACCGACTGAGCCACCCAGGTGCCCCAGTAGTTGTTTTTTTTTTTTTTAACGTTTATTTATTTTTGAGACAGAGAGAGACAGAGCATGAACAGGGGAGGGTCAGAGAGAGGGAGACACAGAATCTGAAACAGGCTCCAGGCTCTGAGCTGTCAGCACAGAGCCCGACGCGGGGCCCGAACCCACGGACTTCGAGATCATGACCTGAGCCGAGGTCGGCCGCCCAACCGACTGAGCCACCCAGGCGCCCCTGTAGTTTTTTTTTTTTTAATAGTAGTCATCCTAATGGGTATAAGATGATAGCTCGTTGTGGCCTTGATTTGCATTTCTCTGATGATGAGTGATGTTGAGCATCTTTTCATGTGGTTGTTGGCCATCTGTGTATCATCTTTACAGAAATGGCTGTTCAAGTCCTTTGCCCATTTTTAAGTCAGGTTATTTGCTTTTCTCATTGTTGAATTATAGGTGTTCTTTATCTACTCTGGATATTAACCCCTTCCTTTTCAGATATATGATTTGCAGTTATTTTCTCCCATTCCATAGGTTGCTTTTTCACTCTGTCGATTGTGTCCTTTGATGCACATAAGTGTTTAAGTTTGATGTGGTTCCACTCATCTCTTTTTACTTTGTTGCATGTGCTTTGGGTGTTATATCCAAGAAATCATTGCCAAGTTCACTGTCATTAAGTTTTTACCTTATGTCTCCTTCTAGGAGTTTTTCAGTTTTATGTTTCAGTCTGTAATTCATTTTGAATTAATTTTTGGTTATGGTGTCAGATAAGGGTCCAGTTTCATTCTTTTGCATGTGACTATCTAGTTTTCCCAACACCATTTGTTGAAGAGACTGCCATTTCCCCACTGAGTGGTCTTGACACCCATGTGGAAGATCATTTGATCATATATGCAAGGGTTTATCCAAATCCCTTTATTTTGAATGTAAAATACTGAATTTTCTCTTTGCTTACCAAGTTCTTTAAAATCTAGACCATAAAGGGGCTTAATTATTTTCCTACATAAAGATAGTTCTCTCTCTGAGATGAATTCTCCTGCCAGCTATGAAAATGTTATGTTCTTTCCCACTGTCACACTGTGTGAACCAGACTACCATCATCTTGGACAAATCTACCATGATGGCCTTTCTGTGACCTGAAAACTTCTTGAGCGCAGCGCCCCTCACCCCACATTCTTTCCTTTTGTTTAACCACATCCTTAAGCGCTCCCTAGGGGCAAAATGTCCTCCATCCACCTCGGAGATACACTATGACATGCACCTGTTCTCAAACATTCTCCTCCTGGATGCTCCCCGCATGTATTTCCAGCCTCTAGGGCTATAAAAGTAGGTCGAGCAGGGGTGGTCTTGCGAAGATCTACTCCTGTTGCACAGCCCAAGACATACTTCTGTCCGTAAGTCCCCTTAAAAAACCATTTCTCGGGGCGCCTGGGTGGCGCAGTTGGTTAAGCGTCCGACTTCAGCCAGGTCACGATCTCGCGGTCCGGGAGTTCGAGCCCCGCGTCAGGCTCTGGGCTGATGGCTCGGAGCCTGGAGCCTGTTTCCGATTCTGTGTCTCCCTCTCTCTCTGCCCCTTCCCCGTTCATGCTCTGTCTCTCTCTGTCCCAATAAATAAATAAAAAACGTTGAAAAAAAAATTAAAAAAAAAAACATTTCTCACAAAGCTGGACTTATTGACTTTGTCCTTCAGTCTTCCAGCTCCTTTGGAGGTCATTTTGCACATATCTCCCGTTCAGGGAACACACGCCTATTGATGGCAGGCAGGCCAGGTCTGAGGACCCGGGGGCGGGGGGGGGGGGTCCCACAGGACCAACCAAGAGGGTCCTTGGCTTCGCACAGGATGGAAATCAAGCACGAGCCAGAAGGAGGCAAAAGAGTTTGTTGAAGGAATAGAGAGAATACAGGTACAAAGAGAGTGGGAGACTCATAAAGGAAAGAAGGGAGTCTTATCTTTGTTTGGGGTCTGGGTGTTTTTCCTGAGGACAGTGATCTGGTGTCTGTATCACCTCAGGCATCCAGGAACCAGAGGCCCAGGGGGCCTTTGTCCTTGGAGTCAGGGTACCTCGGAGTGAAGACGTCCAGTGTCAGTGGTCTAGAATATGCATATGATGGCTTCATCCAGTCATTCTCACCTGATCCTTCTTTAGATGTCATCTGTTTTAAAGACATCATTAACTCCTTGCCCCTTATAAGGAGGACATACACTATTTGCATTATGAGGCATATTTAAAGTGGGGTAGGGGTGCAGGTCCTAGCAAAAATGGAAGCAGAAAAAGGAGCCAAAAGCAGATTTTTATGGAGTCCTTCAGCTTCCTTGTGTCACTATGAACCCAATCTTCCTGGGCTGCAGTTTCCCTGTGTTTGGGGTGGGGGTGGGGGGGTGGCGGGGGGGAGGAGGGAAATAAAACTGCCTGAAAACATGGTAGATTTCCAAAACTACATTTATAGAAAGATATATCGAATGTATAAATGTAATTATATATATATATATATATATAATTTAAATAAAAATAGTCAAGTAAAGCAGGTATGCACGTTCCCTCAACCCATTTTAAGAAACAGAACATCAGGAATACCATCAACACTGCTCTTCAAATGGAGACGCAACCCCCCCACCCTTCGCCTTACCCCTCCACCCCCACTCAGGTACATAAGGAGTTTCTGGGGGTACTTAAGCACCTACCAGTTTCAGGAAGTCTATTTCTCGATACCCAAATCCCATATATACTCTTCCTAAAGCCAATTTTCCTGAGAACTCTTGAGTTCACAATAATCCTTCCACGTGACCAGAGCACCCGTGGCAAATCTCACAGTGGACCACCGTCCAGGGGTGTGAACCCTCTCATTCCAGATAGCCAGGTCTCCTGAAGGATTAAGCAAGGTACTGTAAACCCACAGAGCTTGTGTTGTTTCCCATTTTGTACGTATGTCTGTTAAGAGTAAAGCATACATTTTAGAAATGAGTATTTTAGCTCCTGTGGAGATGTGCTGAAACCAGATCTATGACGGTAATAAGGAAGGGGAAGAAGCAATGGTGATTTTTACCTCTTTCTTCCCTGACCCATTTTCAAAGAATGGGGAAAGGTCCCAGGAGGCCAAAACAAAGAGAACATGGACGAGCAACATTCAACACTAAAAACTTGGGCTTTTTTTTTTTTCATATTTAAAAAATAAGCATTTATTTTCAGCTATTCTCAATATTCTCTCCTAGGCTGTGTCATTTGTTGGAAATAAAAACATGTGGATCAGCTGAAGAAGTAGAATGATTCTGATTCTTTTCAATGTAACTGGAATGTTTTCTAGGACTGCCAAAATTTTCAGGATAACTCTGGGAAAGATCCAAAGATAAAACTTTTATATAATTTTGTTCCATTTTGGTATGTGGTACTGAATGCAGTAATTAAAATCTATTTTAATGATTATATTATTAATTTCCTCCTCTTATTTCATCCCATAAAATGCCTATAATTTTTTATCTCCTGTTTTTTTTTGTAGCAACCTTTACAGCCAACATAGGGCTCAAACTCACCACCCTGAGATCAAGGGTCACATAATCCACTGACTGAGCCTGGCAGGTGTTCCTCTATCTTCTATTCATAAAAATTTTTTTAATTTTTTTAAATATTTATTTATTTTTGAGAGAGAGACAGAGTGTGAGCAGGGGAGGAACAGAGAGAGAGGGAGACCCAGAATCTGAAGCAGGCTCCAGGCTCTGAGCTGTCAGCACAGAGCCTGATGCGGGATTCGAACTCACGAACCGTGAGATCATGACCTGAGCTGAAGTCGGACGCTCAACCGACTGAGCCACCCAGGCGCCCCAATTAATAAAAATTTTTAAATAAATGAACTGGTGGTCCTACCAGCTCTTACCAGTATAAACCCTTGTCTTCACTAAAAGCATAGAAATAAGATCAGGATTCTTATAAACAGATGTATTTCTAGGAAATTTCGCTTTTTATATTAAATGATTATCAATATTTATAACACACTTGAGTTTGATCAAGTGTATAGTAACAATTGTAAAACATAACTCCATCTAGAAGAATTTTTTATCTTAGAGCCTTATAATGTCAGGAAATTAGATGCATGTCAAGAATTACCTTTATATGCGTTTTGTTTGGGAAAATCTGAAAGGTAATCAGCAGAGGACTTTCAAGCATACAAATGTATCAGGACAAAGGTTTGTGAAAGAAATAGAGGAGAAATAGGATTCGAAGAGACAAAAGGGAAGATTTACACCTTTTTTTAATGTTAAGAGTTTGTTCACGTGTGTTTGAAACCGTTGGTTGGTGACAATATCAAATTATTACCATTTTATATTCCACTGAGTACTTTTAAAAGCAAGATATAGCAGTTTTATTTTAAAACGTCACTGTTTACCACATGCTCTTTGCAACTCTCTCAACTTATAATGGAAAACTTTTGACGTTCACTTTAAAATGTAGGAGTAAATGCATGGTTTTTCAAAATTCTTTTCGGAAAAAAGTGAACAAAATATTTGAAAGCCAATGCCTTAAGAAGCCCCGTGTGCCCCCTTCTCAGTGCATCACAAAGGTAACAATTATTTGAATTTTATTTGTTTTAGTTTTATAGCTTTATCTTTTTTTAAAAAAATTTTTTTAAAGTTTATTTTTGAGAGAGAGAGAGACAGAGCACAAGCGGGGAAGGGGCAGAGAGAGAGGGGGACACAGAATCCGAAGCAGGTTCCAGGCTCTGAGCTGTCAGCCCAGAGCCTGATGCAGGGCCTGAACTCACAGACTGCGAGATCATGACCTGAGCAGAAGTTGGACGCTCAACCAACTGAGCCATCCAGGCACCCCTATAGCTTTATGATTATTATTTTTTAATTTGAGTATAGTTGACACACACTTAGTTCCAGGGGTAAAACGGGTGATTCCACAACTCTGTATGTTTTCTGCTGCACTTGTAAATCTTTCTTCCTTCCTTCCTTCCTTCTTTCCTTCTCTCTTTTAAGTAGGCTCCTCACTCAGCACAGAGCTCAATGCAGGGCTTGCACTCACGACCCTGAGACCGTGACTCACTCAAGACCTGAGCTGAGATCAAGAATTGGACGCTTAACCCACTGAGCCACCCAGGTGCCCTGCAAATTTTCCTTTTTTACATTACCTGCCCTGTTTGCTGCAATTTACTCTTGGAATTGATTCATCATCTGACAAATGGCAACCTTTAAAATTTTTATTATTAATTTGATTTATTTGTATGAAGATTCTTTTGAGTTTTCTATATAGATAATCACATCATCTTCCTAAAAAAGTTACAGTGTTTTCCTCCTTTCTTAGCGTGCTATTTCTATTTTTCATTATCCTATTGAGCAGGCTAGAACATCCCGGTACCTGCATATGGGGTTTGATAAGACAAAGTCCTCCATGAAGTGCCTTTGGGGGGTAGTTAACACATCAAGATGACACAGTAGGACAGGACATATGACATATGATGGGATAGTTCGTATAAAGTATATGGAAACTACACGAGGCCACATTTAATTCCTTCTTAGTAGAGTCTAGGTCCTGCTAAGCGCATACCATTGCAGCAGAAAAGTGTAAATTATATTCTGCTGACTTAAGTCAATTATATAAATTCACAAAGTCTTAAGGCAGGTAGAATGTTGTTTTTGATGTGAGCGCTTTAAAAAACCAACAACCATTTTACCCATACATTTATTCAATGTATATCATAACACTCTTACCCAACATTGTCTCAGATCACGCAGATATAATGAAGCACAGATCGACACAGTCTACTCTCAGTCATCAACTGGAGGAGGGAGAGGAACTGTGCTTAAACAGTGAAAACATGGGGCACGCCTGGGTGGCTCAGTCGGTTGAGCATCCGATTCTTGGTTTCGGCTCAGGTCGTGATCTCAAGGTTCCAAGGATCAAGCCCTGTGTTGGGCTCTGAGCTGACAGCAAGGAACCTGCTTGGGCTTCTCTTTCTCTCTCTCTCTCTGCCCCACCCCCACTCACATGTGCACGTGATCTCTCTCTCAAAATAAATAAATGAACTTAAGAAAAAAAAACAGCAAAAACACTGTGTCAACTGATTCTTCTAAGAAAATAACCAACATATGGGGTTCACATGTAGCCCACAACAGACAAAGTGGAAAAAACACATTGTCTAAAAATGTTGCTCATGTTGAGTTAAAACCTGCCTTTCTGAAACTCTTAACCACTATTCCTAGTTCTGCCAAAGGAAAGAAAATGATAAAATATATTTTCTTCCAACTGACCTCAGTTAAGGTCTGTGTAAAGTTCCCCTCTGCCCCCCCCTCCTCCTCTAAGCCTTTACTTTCTTGGCTAAACTTCCATTCCTTCAATAATGTTGTGATTTTAAGATCTCAACCTATCCTAGCCCCCTTCCTCCTGAGACCGTGTTCTTTGTCCCTGTGTTATTTAAAACCCATTTCGCAAAACTGAAAATAATCTTCTAAGTGAGACATGGCCAGTTCAGTGTAGATGGGACCTATCATCAGCTTTTTCTAGGGGTTAATAATATCCCTGCCGTATAGAAGTAAATTTACATTTCATTTGGTTCCTCAGTATAGAACTAAGACTTAATATTATGTATTTCAGGAAACCAGATCTCAACTAAATATGAGTAAGAATGTCCACTAAGATCCTTTTCCATGCAAATAGCCGTAGGCCCTGTGTCCCAATCCTATACCGATCAACTGGCTTTTTTAAATCATATTTTCATTTGTTTCTTTTAGTTGCAAGGGCCAGAAATCTCATTTCAAGTATCCTTTCTCAATGAAAACACACAAACAAAAAACAGGTCAGAGATTTATTGTCTCACATAACTAATTAGTCAGATAACTGAGAAAAATCTAACAGTAGTCGCCCGGCAGACACATCTAGATCTAGGGTCTCCGTGTTTTCAGGACTGCTCTTCTGCATTGTCTAAGCTTTGCTTTTCTCTAGGACGGCTCCAATTCTTGGGCAAAGTTCCCTTAAGATGGCAAGATGGACATCCTCTCGGTAACCCCAGTGATTCTGTCCTAACAGTAATCCCAGGACTGAGTCTCACCGGCTCCGGAAGAGTCACTTGGTCTCCCCTGCACCCAGCAACGAATGCACCACTCTGATTGGCCAGGCCTGTACCACGTGCACATCCGTGGAGTTGAGGCTGCATTCACTGCACTCAACACAGATTGAAAGTGGAGGTTAGGGGGTGGGGTGGGGTGGGGTGGGAGGAGAAAAAAAAAGTGGGAAGAGTAATTTTCCGAGCAAAAAAATTAGGCTTCTCTTACCAAAAGAAGGGACAATGGATATCAGACTCTTAATAAAAACAAATGCCCACTTTAGCTCTAAACTTCAGATGTATTTATCCCTGTTAAGTTGAACTCATTTTTGTCATTCTCAAATTCATGTCTCTTCACCAACTAGCTGCCCAGGTTTGGTTTAATTACTCAACTCCTTTGAGTTAATTTGTTGATTGCAAAATGAGGGAGAGGAGGAGGTGACAAAAATCACTGAAACTAATTCCCTCATTTCCTGAGACCTATGTTAAGTGACTGGAGGAAAACAACACTTTAAAATGTATTGTGGGGGGGCGCCTGGGTGGCGCAGTCGGTTAAGCGTCCGACTTCAGCCAGGTCACGATCTCGCGGTCCGGGAGTTCGAGCCCCGCGTCGGGCTCTGGGCTGATGGCTCAGAGCCTGGAGCCTGTTTCCGATTCTGTGTCTCCCTCTCTCTCTGCCCCTCCCCCGTTCATGCTCTGTCTCTCTCTGTCTCAAAATAAATAAACGTTAAAAAAAAAAAGAAAAAATTTAAAAAAGAAAAAAAAATTTTAAATGTATTGTGGGGAGAGGGGGCACCTGGGTGACTCAGCCGGTTGAGCGTCCGACTACGGCTCAGGTCATGATCTCCCGGTCTGTGAGTTCAAGCCCCGAGTTGGGCTCTGTGCTGACAGCTCAGAGCCTGGAGCCTGCTTCGGATTCTGTGTCTCCCTCTCTCTCTACCCCTCCCCGCTTGTGCTCTGTCTCTCTCTGTCTCTGTCTCTCTCTCTCTCTCAAAAATAAATAAACATTAAAGAAATTTTAAAAAATAAATAAATAAAATAAAATGTACTGTCAGGGTGTCTGGGTGGCTCGGTGGATTAAGTGTCCGGCATCAGCTCAGGTCATGATCTTGCGGTCCGTGGGTTCGAGCCCCGCGTCAGGCTCTGTGCTGACAGCTCAGAGCCTGGAGCCTGCTTTGGATTCTGTGTCTCCCTCTCTCTCTCCCTCCCCCCCCAAAAGTAAATAAGCATTAAAAAAACTTTTTTTTTAATTTTTTTTTCAACGTTTATTTATTTTTGGGACAGAGAGAGACAGAGCATGAACGGAGGAGGGGTAGAGAGAGAGGGAGACACAGAATCGGAAACAGGCTCCAGGCTCTGAGCCATCAGCCCAGAGCCCGACGCGGGGCTCGAACTCCCGGACCGCGAGATCGTGACCTGGCTGAAGTCGGACGCTTAACCGACTGCGCCACCCAGGCGCCCCAAAAAACTTTTTTAATAAATAAAATATATTGTCAAATGAAAGCAACGATAAAATTAAAATTCCTGTGGCTATACGGTTTGTCAAATATGCTGGCTCCCTAGGAATCCCTAAATTAAATTCCAAAAATCTTCATCAACTGTCTACTATCAATTAATCAGCAAGTACTCCTCTGAATGCAAAAAGGCTCTTGGGATACGTTCAAGAGAGGAATTCTGATTTCATAATTGCAAATGATTGCCAAAAGAGGTAGAGATGGGAGGTGGCGGGTGCAGTGGGGGGGGGGGTTGGTCTAAAGAAATGGTTTCAATTGCAGGCTCTATTTAACTCAAATTTTGTAAACGATATTCAGGAAAGGTGAATGAAGGAAGCAACCAAGCACAAACAAAATCTGACATTGACCTGTAAGAGGTAACAGGAAGTCCAAAATCCAGAATCATTTGAGGCCTGCCCTGTGAGACATGGCGTGGGGTGGAGAAGGAAAACATGGGCCCTTGGATTCAGACAGAACTGGAGGCAAAGACCAGCTTTGTACTTACTATTTGCTGGTTTCAGGCATTTGAGCAACTTGCTGACCTATCTATTTCCTTATCTGTAAAATGGATATAATGATCTTTTTCTCAAGAGAATGGGATTATATCAAATAAAGCTGCTGGCACCAAGAATCCCTCAGTAGGTTTCCCTTCTTTGTCCAACAGGCCTGACCTTAAGAACACTGTTACCAATCGCTTGTCCGAATTCATGGAGACATTCACTTGATATCACAAAGGACATGAAATGAAAAGAATAGGAACTGGATGAAAGTCGGAGGCCAGAAAGGTTTCTCACTACCTTGCTATGTGATCTTTGGCATTTGTTAAACATTTGAATCTGTTTCCCCACTTGTAAAAGCATCGTTTAAACCGGTGGTCACTCAAGGGTGCCATGATTAGATGTGCAAGTGGTGAACTCCACCTAGGGCTGCTTTGAAGGGGGCGCCCTTCACTTGGGAGACATCCCGGATCCTTCAGACATGGTGAACAATTTTGTGAACCGTGGCAACAAAGTGCCTAGTGCTACCAAACTGGCACATTGTCGTGACGATTTTCCAACCGAGGAAAGTAAAGTACAAACCTTGAAAAGAGGTAGTCTTTTTTCCCATTTGCACAAAAGCACTTTATAGGCTAGCAGGGTTCGTGTGGCTATTTATTCCAATTAACTCCAAAGACAGACTAAAACTAGTACATAGAAACCGGGGAGACGACTGTAACAACAATCGTTTGGAAGACAAAATGAGTGGAGTGAGCTCTCTGTCACTCAGGGTATTCAGGAAAAGGCTGACTCACCATGAATGATCTACCAGAAATCCTTAGATCAAGTACAAGCTACGAACGAGCATTTCTATAGGAAAGAGAATTCACGTTCACTAAGCATCAGCTATGTGTGGGTACTGTGCCCCAAGTACACATACTGTTGTCTCACTAAAGCCTGATGAGAGTCCTTCAAAGTTTGTGTCATTATGCCTGTTTTGAAGATGAGGAGGTCACGTAGCTTGCCGAAATTCTACAAAACTCCTAAGTGGCGATAAAGAAACTGTCAGATTCTATTAGTTTTCTATCGCGGCTGTAACAAATTACCCTAAGCTTTGTGGCTTTGAGCAACAGATATCTTTATCTTACAATTCTGGAGTTCAGAAGTCCAAAATGAGTTTCACCCAGCTAAAATGAGAATGTCAGCAGGGCGGCCCTCCTTTCTGGAGACTCCAGAACATCTACCTGCTTGCCTTTTCCATCTTTTAGAAGCTTCTCACATTGGCCGTGATCCGTGGGTCCCCTCCGTCTTCAAAGTCAGCAATGGCCGGTCAGGTCTTTTTGACATCTGGTCACTCTGACACTGACGCTTTTGCCTCTGTATGTCGAGGGATCCTTGTGAGTATATCAAGCCCACCCGACTAATACTTTTCAGCACACCCGACTAATAACCTTAATTCCAGCTGCAATCTTAATTCACAGGTTCTGGGAGTTAGGATGTGCACCTAATATCCTAGGTTTGGGGAGGCCATTATTCTATCTGTACAGACTCCCAAGCCCATGCTCTTTCCTTTACATTATACCTCTTCCTGCTGTTATCTGTAACATCCTTCTCCATTCTCTCTTTTTTTAAATAAACTCTACCCCCAACGTGGGGCTCAAACTCACCATCCCGAGATCAAGAATCGCGTGCTCTACCGACTCAGCCAGCCAGGCGCCCCCATCCTTCTCAAATCTCAACGAAGCTTATGGAAAATAGGGTGAAAAAAAAAAAATAGAAGACGCGGTCCCTGCTCTTCAGGAGCTTCCGGTGAAGTTGGGACAAGACCGACTTGCATAAAGTGCAACGGCCAGTTTGGGCCTGTGAGTGACAAAGCCCACAGCTGTAACTCAGTTTCCCAAATCTCTGGCCGTGGAAGTCCCTGTGCTGCTGTTTAGTCCCGTCACGGCTGTGCTCATAAAAACAACTCTCTAAATGTCTCGAAGGTAAATGGCGAGGGCATGGAACTGATTCTGGGGCTGGGCAGCACAGAGAAAGGGATGTCCCATCACTGCTGAGGAAGTGGCAGGGGGGAGCCACAGAGGCAGGTGGAGGGGGCGGCAGAAGAGGAGGAGCAGAAGAGGCAGAACAACACATGTGTCGGGGAAGAACCATCTCTTAGTGGGGACGCCTTCTGGGCCGGCCAGAACCTGGAGCCCCTCTAGTGACATTTCAGACAAGAAGCCGGCTTCCGTCTCATTCGTTGTGAGGGTGGCAAGTCCAGAAGAGGGGGGACATCCATGAGCACCGAAGCGGTCCGCCACACTCTCAGTGAAGTCGTGAGAAGTGAGAAAGGAGGATTGTTAGGGCAGCTGAGAGAACAGAGAAGTTTCCATAGGACAAGCAGCTGGAGAGAGAATGGGCAGCCAGGAGAGACTCTCACCACTGTCTTCCGTAAAGGAGGACATGCGGTGACATATGGTAGAGGTCCTCAAAGCCACAGGACGTGCAGGACACATTATCAGACCGGGGCTACTTCAATGGAAGATTCGGGAGAAAGGCGCTGTGAACCGAGCCAATACGAATATGTTGTGACTTAAGATGATATAAACTGCAGAGAAGCACTTTTAAATAAAACTTCAAAGAAGTTTTGTTTTCCAGGTAAACATTTGGGCCTACACTACCACCTACCTCATAAATAATTACGTTTCTTTAAAAAAAGAAAAAAAAAAAAAAGAACAACAACGCGGACTTGAGGTCTTTGTGTCAGAAAGGCTGGAATTGGGGACCAGGCATCTTGGTCTTGAACAAGGTTCTCTGCGGGCGTGAAAGTGAGGCCTGTGCTGGCAGGTGGCCTCGTTTCCTTGGCCGTGAGAGAGAGTCACCAGCAGGGGAAGGTAATGAACTGGGGCAAGAGGAAGGAACCGTGAAGAAAAAGACTTCTGTTTGCCCTCCTGGGGCCACTGCAGAAAGCAGCCTGGAGAAATGGATGTGTTGTCACAAACATCAACTTTCCCCAACTGTTTTCACACCCAAACTCTGGTGGTGCCAGCTACGCGGTAAGCTGTTGGAGGTAGACAAAGGGCTGTAATGTGCTCTGAAATGGTATTACTTTAATATTTCTGTCATTTCTATCGGTACGAATACGTATTCATTGTAGGGGTGGCTAGAACCTTTAAAGAGAGCAGATATCCCCTCAAGCATATATTCACTAGTCACCGGTGGCCGCTCTAAATTATAGGGAGATTGTAAGAAATGTAATAACGGCGATGCTCACTGGACACAGCTAAAACGTTTTTCGGTTAAAATAACAAAAACATGGTGGCTCAGTCGGTTAAGCGTCCCACTCTTGATTTCAGCTCAGGTCATGATCTCACGGTTTGTGGGTTCAGGCCCCACATCGGGCTCTGTGCTGACAGTTCAGAGCCTGAAGCCTGCTCGGATTCTCTGTCTCCCTCTCTCTGCCCCTCCCCCACTCATGCTCTGTCTCTCAAAAAGTGAATAAAGGTTAAAATAAATAAATAAAATCCTTTAAACCTTCAACACGTCTTCTCATCACCACCCGCATGGAGGGAAGACTTTCACATTCTTACACTGCACCACGCCTGTCTCGAGTATTTGCCTCAAGCAGGTATAGCCACAGCAGCACCAAAGTCTTGTGTGTGTGTGTGTGTGTGTTGAAACCAAGTGAGAATGCTGTGGCCAGAGAGCAATTCTTTCCATTCTTTGGAGCTTCATCAAGATTAGTTGAGATACTTTTTCAAACCGAGGCTTCCACCTCCTTGGATGAGCGTTTATTCATATTATTTATTTATTTATTTTGAGATAGAGAAAAAGAGAGCCTGAGTGGAGGAGGGGCAGAGGGAGAGAGAGAGAGAGAGAGAGAGAGGGAGAATCTTGAGCAGGCTCCACGTTCAAGGCAGAGGCTGATGCTACTCTGACACGGGGCTCCATCCCACGACCACGAGATCATGACCTGAGCCAAAATCAGAGTCAGATGCTTAACCGACTGAGCCACCAAGGCGCCCCAAGGATGGGCACTTAATAGAGACTACTGTACCAGGCCACTAAGTGATTCCTATTTCTCATTTCACTGCTGTACATTTCATTTCATGATCCATTTCCTTCGAAGATCCCACCTATTCTTCAAACTTTTAAGCCAATGCTTGCTTGAGTTACACACTGTCCAAGAATAATTTTTGTTTAGATGTGTCTAGCTTTAAACCAAAGTTCACAACCTTGGCTATGCATCAGAATCACCTGGCCGGGGTGGCGGGGGGGGGGGGGGGTTGGTGTGGGTGTCGCTTTTATAAATTACTGAGGCCAGGGCTCTATTAAAGACGAAGTGAATCAAAATTTCCTGAGGTGATCTCTAGGAAGACATAAACAAGCTTATTCTAAAACTTATATGGAGGGGCGCCTGGGTGGCTCAGCAGCTTTATCATCCAACTCGTGATGTCAGCTCATGGTTGGTTTGTGAGTTCAAGCTCCACATCCGGCTCTGCCCTGACAGTGCAGAGCTTGCTTGGGACTCTGTCTCCCTCTCTCTCTCTCTCTCTGTACCTCCCCTGCTCACTCTCTATCTCTCGCTCAAAAAATAAATAAAAATGAACCTTAAAAATAAAATGTACACGGGAAAGGCAAAGGCCCTAGAATAAGACAATTTTGGAAAAGAAGAATAAAATGGTAGGACTCACTCTACCTGATATTAACGCTTCCACAGCTACAGTAATCGATCAGTGTGGTGCTGATGCAGGGATGGGGAACAGAAAAGAAAACCTAGAAAATAGGCCCACATAAATATGCCCAACTGGTTTTTGACAAAGATGTTAGAACCACTCAGTTGAGAAAGGACAGCCTTTTCAAGAAACGGTGTTGTAGCAGCTGGACGTGCATAGGCAGAAAACAAATCTCAGGCTACATGTCATACCTAATACACAAACTAACTCGAGATCCATCACAGATGTAAATATAAAATACAAAACTATACAACTTTTAGCAAAAAAAAAAAAAAAAAAAAAAACAAGACCAGAATCTCTTTAGGACCTAGGTCTCAGTGAAGAATTCTTAGAGTTGATGCCAAAAGCATGATCCATAAAGGAAAAATTGAAAAATTGGGTCTCATCGAAATCTAAAACTTTTACTCTGTGAAAGACACACATGGGAGAATAAAAAGACAAGCTACAGAGTGAGAGACAATATTTGCAAGCCACAGATCTGACAAAGGAGTTGTTTCTAGAAGGTACAAAGAACTCTCAAAAATTCGTGATAAAATTTAAATTTGAATTTAACAATCCACATTAAAAAGTGGGCAAAAGCCATGAAGGGACATTTCGCCCAAGAAGATATAAAGGTAGTGAATAAGCACATGAAAGGATGTTCAGTATCATTAGTGATTAGGGAACTGCAACTTAAAAAATTTTTTTTTCAACATTTATTTATTTTGGGGACAGAGAGAGACAGAGCATGAACGGGGGAGGAGCCAAGAAAGAGGGAGACACAGAATCGGAAACAGGCTCCAGGCTCCGAGCCATCAGCCCAGAGCCCGACGCGGGGCTCGAACTCACGCGAGATCACTCGAGATCTCCCGAGATCGTGAACTCCCGGACCGCGAGATCTTGACCTTGCTGAAGTCGACGCTTAACCGACTGCGCCACCCAGGCGACCCGGGAACTGCAACTTAAAACCATAAAATTGTGCTACACACTTATCAGAATGGCTAAAAAGAAAAAAAATAGCGACACCACCAAATGCTGGCAAGGATGGGGAGAATCTGGATTACTCATACATTGCTGGTGGAAATGTACAGCCACTCTGGAAGAGCGTTGGCAGCTTCTTATAAAACTAAACACACACTTGTCAAATGACCCAGCAATGCCACATTTGGTCATTTGTGCCAGAGAAATGAAAATCAAGCTCCACACAAAAACCTGTTACGTGAATGTTTACGGCAGCTTTATTCGTAACAGGCCCAAACTGGAAACTACCCAAATACACCCTCCATGGGTGAGCAGTTAAATAAACCGGGGTACATCCATTCCATGGACCGCTAGGGAACAAATGTTGATACGTGCAACAGTTTATATGATTCTCAAGGGAATTATGCTCATCTCAAGATGTTACGTACTGTATGATCCCATTTACATAACATTCTTGAAATACCAAATTATAGGAATAGAGAACAGATCAGTGGTTGCCAGATGTTGGGGGGGGGGGCGGGGAGTGGGGCTTGTAGGGACGGCACAGTTCTGTATGTTGATTGTGGTGGTGGTCACATGAATCTACACCTGTGGTAAAACTGCATAAATACATACACACACACACACACACACACACACGCGCGTGTGTAAACCTGAAATCTGAATATAGTCTGCAGAGTGACATTTTCTCGGAATTGATATTGTTCTACGGTGATGCAAGATAATCACTGGGGGACGCCGGGTGAAGGGCACCTGGGGCTTCCCTGTACTTTTTTTTATTTTTTGTGCAGTTTCTTTTATTTTTGTGCAGTTTCTTGTGACTTTATAATTATTTCAAAGTGAAGCTTGGAAGCAAAAAATACATAAAAGCACACTAATAAAATACTGATGCCTGGGCCCTGTCCCAGACCAATTAGATAAAAAAATCTCCTGGGGTGGGACAGTACATCAAAATTTTTAAACCCACTCCAGATGATTCTAATGGGTGTTCAGGGCTGAACCATCACTTAAAGCAAGCACAGATTTCAAAAATATGTAAATTAGAAGGTGATAACTTGCTTTATAAAGAATATTTGCTCTAAAATACAAAACTGGGGACACCTGGGTGGCTCAGTCAGTTGAGCATCCAACTCATGATTTCAGCTCAGGTCATGGGATCAAGCCCCATGTCTCAGCTCTGTGCTGAGTGTGGAGCCTGCTTAAGACTTCCTCTCCTTTTCCTTCTCCTTATGACCCTCCCTTTCTCGTGCTCTCTCTCTCCCATCTCTCTCTCTAAAATACAAATTTTTTAATCAATTAAAAAAATAAAAGATACAAATAAATTAAAAAACAAAATTGACCAACCGTGAGTCCTGTAAATCACTCAGGAAGTCCAATTTGCACATTACCTTTTAGGAACACATCTATCTATTGTTCAGGCTGAACACGTGCCCGGTGATAAGGAAATACTGCCATAAAGACAAATGAGTAGTTTTAAATAGATATGTCTCTGCAAGTGAGTGTTGTCCTTAGTGGTCATCTTTGGAAGCATCACCATTATGATGGCAGTACTCCAAACAGGATTAGAATCTGTTTGCTCTAAAGCCCCAGACCATGCCTACCATTCACAGAGCCTGGGGCAAGAGTTTAAGTTGAGACGCACATATCGTATGGCTAAATAATTAAAACTTATAAATCAAACTTACGGTTGAATAAAGTAGGTCCCATCCTTCTCACTTGACAAATATACCTTCATAATAAAAGGCGGGGGGGTGGGGGGAACACTATGTGAAAGTTTTGGATTTTGTATGGCTGGAAGTCAGCAAAATATCAAAGGCAACTGAGTTTAATTATTATTTCATAAGCTTGGATATTTTGCTGATGGGTTGGCAAACTTGGACGGGTAAAACATTAAAACATATAATTTATAAATTATTTATTTCAGAACATTTCTTTTTCTTCCTATCAGTAAAAATCACTGGTTATGTTGTACTAATCAAGATTTGCACATCATTTGTGCTGTATTGATGGTAACAACTTAAAAGATTAAAAAACGAAGTGAATTTGCAATCGAGGTATATGTAATTTAAATGCATTTTCATAAAAATGTAAAGTAACAAATTTAAAAACTAAAGTTATTTATATATATACTTTCCAAAGAAGTCATTTTTTCCCCAAACTTTTAAAATCATCTTTTGATATAAACGGCAGATTACAAATTATAATTAGCGAATACTAAAATTTAAAGCAAATATTTGAAGTTGCAATTTTTTTTTGAGATTTTCATTAAACGTTATTAAATATTTCTAAAAATAAAGCTACTCACAGTGTTAGTCTTCAATGTCCATTTGTAGCTACTATCAAACATTAGAATCATACTTCACACACGTTACATCGAGACCTACACATACATTTAAAAGTAACACGGGGCACCTGGATGGCACAGTCAGTCAAGCGTCCAACTCTCGATTTCGGCTCAGGTCATAATCTCAGGGTTGCGGGATCAAGCCCCACACTGGGCTCTGCACCGGGTGTGCAGCCTGCTTAAGATTCTCTCTCTCCCTCTACCCCTGCCCTGCTTGTGTGCATGCGCTCTCTCTATAAAAACAAAGAAAGAAAAATAAAAAAAATAAAAGTAACATGAATCGCTTAATACTTAATATTGCAAAATCATTCTCAGGCACCATGAACTGCCTCCTCGATCACAAGTAGTAACATGAAGACATGGGTGAAATAGACAGACGCTAACTGGGAGATGATACTTCCTGGAGTAAGAAACCATTGCATTCAGCTCTCCAAGACAACGCATTGGACTCGCTTATTGATCTCTGTTTTCTTGTATTGAGCACATCCCCTGCTCCAAACCCGCTGTCTCCAGAGCAGTGCAGGCAGCAGTATAAACCCACAGCATTGGCGTTTGTCTTTGGTTTCAAAGACATCAAGGGTATTGCACAGAAATTGTCCAGAAGTACTTCCCTGGGGCCAGAACAAAATAACTCGTGAGGGCAGATGCTTTAAGGATGTGAGTTGTACTGCACTGTGCTTGCTCTAGACCCCGAGTGATCGACGGTCCACCTGCTCTTTTCTTTTTTAATGCGTGTGTCATCTATGCAGGGCCCTCTAAGTCATGGGCCAATATCGGGACACTCCCTTACCCGGGACTAAGGGCAGTATGGCACCCATCGCATAATATAAATCTCACTTTATTGTTTTTAATCTCAATTGTGCGTGTGACCCATATGATTACCAAACTTAGTTACCATTCTGGGCTCAAAGTAATTTTTACTCTAAAAATTACGCCTGCCCACAAACAGTGGTCTTTTACCATGGAAAGATTTCCAAAGAATATGCCAGAGACTCAAAAGGAGAATCCCAAACAGTTTGAACAAGGGGAAGCGTCCCTGGAAAATCGGTGTAAATCCTCAAGGTAAAGTGTCACAAAATTAAAATAGGGGTGCATTTATTATTACACACCACGCACGCGTAATCTGAAAACCTTATCTTGAAAGCTCACAAGTGCCCAGCCACTGCCTTGCAAAAACCGGATGAGGCTCAGAAAGCTTTGGAGGAGACAGGGAGGTCTGAAGGTTATTACAAACTGGGGCTTGAGGATAAAGAGAAGGAAACAGAGCTCTGAGAGATCTAACCACAGACACAAAGCCCATCAGAGAGGCATTCAGAAGCAGGGGAGGGGATTTGTATGGTGATGGCTTGGGGTGACCAAGTGCCCTCACTGAGAGACGGACAAGCAGGTCAGACGAATGGACCACAGCCTGAGGTGTCCACGCATGCTAGAAAACAGCCCTCTCAGGAGAAGGCAAACACGAGGACAAGATAGATTACATCCAAGTTGGCAGAGACTAGGGCTGAGCTCACCGGGAGGCTGACAGTCACGCTGGAAAAGACGACTGATTCAGAAGCCGAGCTGAAATGCACCACAGAGTCGTGTCTAAATGCAGAATGCCAGGCCAGACTTAACCCCACCTCCTTCCAGCACTCAGCTGCCCTCTGCAGACTTCCCCTGAGCCTACACGCCCAACACTGCTCTTTCAAGCGAAGGCTGACCTTTACCTGGAAGGCTGCTTTCTTCTCTGCCTCTGGTCCCAAATTGTCTGTGCCGCCCTCCTCAGAGATCCCAGCTGGGGTCTGGGCCGAACACGCCTGGGAATAACATGTAAGGGAATGTGAGCAGCAGAGAAGTGTCTTTAAAAACACGTGATGTGCACATTTTGCAGTTACCTTTATTGACGTTCTGTGTAAAACGTTCCAGATCATTCTACAGCTCTTAAACTGTATCTAAGCACTTCTTCAATTTAAGAAGGTAACTTTCCAGCCCTAATGCATGCTGGCACCTCTCTCCTTATCAGAGCCGAACATAGAAATTCCATTGTTTCATACCAAGCACCACCCAAACCAGGAAGATGATTCCAGAAGGAGTCTGCACACCTCAGAAAGAAAATCCCCAGGCTTACAGCATCTGAGGGCACGTTTTTAAATTGTTGGTTATCCTCCAGAATCACTGTCACCTCCAAGTGACTCAGCCAAAAGCAATCCACATAGTCTCAACTTCCTGGAGCCTTATTTGTTTAGTTTGAATTGTATTCATTCTTCGGTTCACATCACATCAAAGGCCAGACAGTCTGCCTGCATTATTTAGAAGGGGGCAAGCCCAGTTTCTGCCAGTGCACCAGCCAAGAACCTCTGGCCCAGAGCTTTACTGCATGAGAATAAGAGTCACCAAACTTGGCTGCGATAACAGTATCGTTCTTCAGCAGGTGATCTGAATAGATAAAACAAAATAGAACATAATTTTAAATGGTAATGTAGGTTCAGGAGACACTGGGTTAAATCAAGTTAAAAAAAATTTTTTTTTCAGGGAGCCTGGATGGCTCAGTCAGTTAGACCTCTGAATTTGGCTGAGGTCATGATCTCATAGCTCGTGGGTTCAAGCCCTACATCAGGCCCTGTGCTGATGGCTCAGAGCCCGGAGCCTGCTTTGGATTCTGTGACTCCCTCTCTCTCTGCCCCTCCCCAACTTGCACTCTGTCTCTCTCTCTCTCTCTCAAAATAAATAAAAATTAAAAAAAATTTTTTTCTTACCACATATTGCAATGCTTTCATTTTTTTAAATTTTTTTAAGTTTATTTATTTTGAGAGAGGGAGTGAGTGCATGCAAGCAGGGGAGGGGCAGAGAGAGAGAGGGGGAGAGAGAGAGAACCCCAAGCAGGCTCCACGCTGTCAGCACAGAGCCTGACATGGGGCTCGAACTCATGGACCGTGAGATGATGACCCGGGCAGAAATCAAGAATCAGATGCTTAACCAACTGAGCCACCTGGGTGCCCCTGCAATGCTTTCAATATGCTAAGTTACATTGTGAATCTCCAATAAAGAAATAAAATACTCATCACCTCCAAAACTTATTGGACCACAAACGCTTTTTTTTTCTTTTAGAAACACCTGCTTCATATTCTCTGGAACTCACTTTCGGAAGTGCTTCTCAATAGTCGTACGATGGAGACAACACACGTGCATTTTGTTTCACGTAACCGCTTTTTCATTTTTCTCTGCCTCAGCAAATTGCAATGACCGTTCGCTGTGAAATTGGTGATCTACCTCTTTCCAATATGCTTTTCAGCCCTGTTCCAGTTTTAACACTAGCTTCTATGGCTCTACTCCATTTTGCATCAGTACTATGTCTTCATTTTATTTCATTTTATTTTTTTAAGGGGAGGGGGAGAGGGAGAGAATCTTAAGCAGATTCTCTTCTCTAGCAACATGGAGCCCCACGCCAGGTTCGATCCCACAACCCTGAGATCATGACCTGAGCCAAAAATCAGAGTCAGACGCTTAACTGACTGAGCCACCCAGGTGCCCCAATGCCTTCATTTTACACTTAAAAGTCTTCCACACTTAAAGATCTGCTTCTTAAGAGTCTCAATGTTTAATAGAGGGTGTAAGATTTATACACAAGTAACTATAACATCGACTGCGAGAAAAAAATGATTTAAAGATATTGTAATTAAGATAATAATATTTGAAGGTACTGACCAATTATGATTCACTTAAGCATCACTGTAACTTGGGCTTTCTGCATAAAATATTCAAATAAACACATTGCAGTGTTACACTGTACAGGTAAAAAGGAATTCAGCTTGACTCCATCCACTGACCAATTAGATAGGTGATGTATTTATGTTAACATTAGATGATACATACTCACACAATGCATGCACAACACCACAACGGTAACCTATGTAATGCAATGTTTAAAGTGAAATACAGATCTGCCAAAAATGGTAGACTTGCATTTAATAGGAAAATAGTTTATACTGCTTCAGTTTTTTACGGTAAAATGAAACTTAATTAAAATTCATTCTGGCTTAGGTCGCCTGAGTGGCTTAGTCAGTTAAGCATCCGACTTTGGCTCAGGTCATCATCTCACCGTTTGTGGGTTTGAGTCCCACATTGGGCTTCGTGCTGACAGCTCAGAGCCTGGAGCCTGCTTCGGATTCTCTCTCTCTCTGTCTCTCTGTCTCTCTCAAAAATAAATAAGATTTAAAAATTTTAAAAAATTCATTCTGGCTGGCTCAGTCAGAAGAACATGAGATTCTTGATCTCAGGGTCATGAGTTTGAGCCTGTACATTGGGTGTAGAGATTACTTAAATAAATAAAACTCAAAAAAAAAAAGGATGACAAATACACTTCCTCCATTACACTGACCTTATGCCACGTACACACCAGCTAGTAAATGCCGTATCGGGTGGCAGGTAAAGGGGGGCTTCTCGAAAGATAAGGGAGACCTGCACACCTGAGGCGACGCTTGTACACTGATGTGGATGGAGAGTGGGTTCCACACAATGATGCACAGTGTCCCCAAATGTCCCCAAGGAGATATGAGGACATAGGATCCAGAGGGACCAACTTGGAGAAGAGGAGGGACATCTTACTCCAGCCCTGAAGCTGCCACTATGGTCTTCTGCTATGTTTCCATATACCCCACCCCCATCTCTAAAGAAAGTCCTTAGGGCACCTGGGTGGCTCAGTCGGTTAAGCGTCCAACTTCGGCTCATAGTTCATGAGTTCGAGCCCCATGTCGGGCTGTGTGCTGACAGCTCAGAGCCTAGAGCCTGCTTCGGATTTTGTGTCTCCCTCTCTCCCTGTCCCTCCCCTGCTTGTACTCTATTCTCTCTCTCTCTCTCTCTCTCAAAAATAAATAACATTAAAAAAAATTTTAAGAAAGTACATAAAGTAAGATTAAAGTCTCCAAGGATGAGCATGAAGAAAGGGGAGGCAGTCTGGGTTATTTTAAGAGATCATAACCTATGACAGCAGACAGATCGGGGTTCAAATCCTGTCTCTACTGTGGACCAAGTGACTGTTGTCAGGTTACTTGAACTTCTTAGCCTATTTCCTCATAATCAAAACACGGAAGAAACTCTGTATCTTAAAGAAAGGTGTGAGTTAAATAAAATAATGCACACAAGGAAGGAAATGCTTAGCATAGTAACTATCTCATTAGAAGCACCCAGTGTTCGGATATCAAGAACACTCCTCACCTAGATTACAAATTTCGCTGAAACTATACCTGACAGCTATGAGGACACCCAAGCCTGGCCCACAATAAATCGTATTCAGCAGAATCAACTCACAGAATACTAGTGTTGGGCTGAGAACATCCTGGAAGATTTGGACACTTTCTGACGTGCTTTCCCTCGACCACCATGTTTTTAGGCAAGGCCGTCTTCAGCTCAGTCTCCTGCCCTCACCTAAACCACACTATGAGACAGAAGAAGGCAGTTATAAGCAAAAGAGGGTCAGGGATCCCAGTTTAGGATCCTACAGGGCTTCCTTCCCTGTATCTCTGAAAACCTAAACTCGACATGAAATTTCACACAGTAAATGAGAGGTCTGGCGGGTGGGACACCTTTCCGAGACCCTTGGAAAGGCATTCTTTGGTTCCCTCAGAAGGGGCCCAGCAACTCCCAGCAGTGAGGAAACCCACTCTGAGGGCGGGGGAGGACCCCCATCTTTCTCTGCCCCGCCCCCACCGCGTGCCTGCCCACAGCACTGCCACCAGCAGCAGAGGCCTTCCTGCCTCTCCAAATTTTCCACTCCCACTGGCCGCTTTCCTTACCTCCACTAAGTGGTGGGAAGTTCTAGTCACTCTCCGGTGTCACTTCTGTGGTGTGGTATCCCCAGCGGTGACTCAAAACGCCCCTATCAGAGTGGGTGTGCGGAACGATCTGGTGACTTATAAAAATGATCACGTCTTCCTAAAGCCCGTGGGCAGGGGCTTTATCCTGAGACGTTCCCAACAGACAATAAAAGAGGGAGAGCAAAATACCGGGCTCTTCGTCACCACGATCGTCATTGTTCTCATCTCCCCCACGTTTACTTCGGATGTTTCGGAAGCAATATAATATCGCAGATGCGGCTGAAGTCCTCTGCGTGCCTTTTCTCGAAGTTGTGGTTATTATGATTATTCTTTTAACTTAGACACGAGGCTGTGAGCACAGTGATAATACATCTGAAGAAGGCCTTCAAAAGTAACAATTTTCTTCTCATGTTGCTACCGGCTTTAACCTAGTTGGTCTTAGAGCCTATTTCCCTTCTCACTCGTAGTGCATTTCTTTTTCATTGTTCCAAGAAACTCAAAACCAGAATCAGAATTCTCCAGGGTGTTGGGTTGTGAACAACAACAACAAAAACATCTAAAATTGCTTTGAAATTCTGACCTGCCTTCAGTCTAAGTAATTTACGTTTAAAACGCGCAAAGACGTCATGAAGATCGAATTTCACCAGATATTTGATTCTATATTTTATGTTCCCATAGGACAGCCATTTAGAGCTGTAAATATCCCTGCAAAAACAGTGTGGCCCTGGGGCACCTGGGTGGCTCAGTCAGTTAGTTGAGCGTGCGACTTCGGCTCAGGTCACAATCTCATGGTTGGTGAGTTCGAGCCCTGCATCGGGCTCTGTGCTGACACCTCAGAGCCTAGACCCTGCCTGGGTTTTGTGTCTCCCTCTCTCACTCTGCCCCTCCCCTGCTCGCGCTCTCTCTCTCTCTCAAAAATAAATAAACATTAAAATTTTTTTTTAAAAAAACAGGGTGGCCCTTGCTCAATTGAATGTCTTCCTATTCAACTAACTTTTCATTCATTTCCATAAAAATTTGAATGTTTACTTATGTACCAATTCATTCAGATTTACATAACGCAAGGCGCAAGCTCAGCAAATGTAATAACTATATATTTTTAGTTATTCATTACATTTTAGTTAGCTTATAAAAATTTTTGCAGGTGAGAAGCCTGGACCAGAAATTCAAAAGCTTTTTTGTTATTTTCCAAGGGCCCATTTGGAAAATCCAATTTTCCTCATCTTTCCTGCTCATTAATTCAAATTAGTCTTTGATAAAGCGCTACCCCCATTCTCAAAGAAGAAAACCTCCAGGAGCATGTGCTCTTTCCCCCCACCTACAGGCCAAAAAGTGAAACAGCTCATGATCTTTGCAAGTTATTTTTTCTCCCCAGAACTCTTAAACCTCTTAAACTGTACTAAATTCTCTTATTTTCTTCCAATACAGGAGTGCCTGTAACACTTTGTACTCCTGGTCATTTCTTATGACATTCTATCTTCTACGACAGTTACTTGTGAGCAAGTGCTATACCCCCTTTTAGGCTCTGGCTATCTTACGGGGCAGGTCTGATTGTCACCCATTGATCTTTCATAGCACTCACTCCGTGTTTTTACACAGAGAAGAATGAATGAAGAAACAAATGACCACGGAGGCAAACTTATCAACTTGGGGCCAGATTGTCATTCATCCCCCTCGGGTCTTGGTTATACAAGCAAAGACGGCAATTGTAAGAAAATGCTCCCTGGCAGCACGGGGTGCAGAAAGGTGGTGGAAGGTATGGCGGGAGTATGGGACAAATGTGACCTTGGGGATCAGAGTCTGGCTTTTCCAAACCCTAGTCAGGAAATCATTGGCCAAGTGGCATTTTCTCTTAGCCTCGTTCTCTCTTTCTCTAAAGATAACAATACCTACCTCACAAAGATGTGTGAGTATCAAGCGGCATAGCACAAGAGAAAGTGCCTTGCTCTCGTAATCAATCAGTAGTAACCACCATGATCGTTCCTGGGGAGGGCGCTTGCCCGTGGAAAGACGGAAGATTGAGACTCCAGGTCTGATTCCTCCACAGGCTGAGTATGTCATTCACCCTCTCTGAGATTCCCTTTTCTCATTAGTCAGATCGAAAAGTTGTATGTATAATCTGTGAGGTCTCTCCCGGCTCTGAGACTTAGAAAATACATATTTGACATATGAACTCATTATCATGCTATATCTGAGTTAAGGAACTCCATAATTCCCTTTTTTAAGAAAAATAGCAGCATCGTTGACAAGTTTATAGTAACTACAACTTCTAAGTTTTGTTTCCCCATGAGAAAATTAAGGATCTGACTTAACAAAAACAAACTTACCCATTCAGAAAACAGTACTTAATTGTCTTTATATACGACACCACCATCCATTAAGCATATTTTTGCTTCAAAATGAATGGATGAGTAATGCCTTAGTGGGTGTTTGCCAAAAGTTCCATGAATAATAATACATATTCACTACTAGGTTGGATGCTCTATAGACAGCCAGCTTAGCCTTTTCTTTTTCTCCCCAAATTGGATTTGAGTCACTTACATGATTCATACCTTGAAAAAAACAGGTTGAACCTGAAATTGCCCCAGCAGGAAATGATCTAAGTAAGGAGCACAGTACAAATGGAAGGGAGATGTCCCCCTCCAGAAAAAAAGAAAAGAAGATAGTTCTTCTTATCACTTGCTAGTTCCCAAGATGAAATGAGAAAATGCCAGCAAGTAGCTTTATTCTCATCTCTCTGATTACATTAGTAGAAACAGTAAAATCGGATGCGAAGTCCAGAGTAACTAAATCCCCAGGATCCACGGGGCACATTTTTTTTAGGCATGGCTGGCCTCCCCACTCCACCCTCAGTTGAGTCATTCAACAGGAGATAAGCCCAGGGGGATGAGTTGACATTCTGTGGGCAAAAAGGCACATACCAGGATTCGGGGAGATCCAGACCACGTCTTGACCCACAAAGAAACACTGATGTCAGACAGGGTGATACCAAGGGCAACAGCTAAGAGAACCATTGGATGAAGGTCAAGGTGATACGGGGCGAGCAGGCCTGCTGGCATCCTTCACAAGGAGGAGCACAATGTATGGGCGACATTGAGGAGGGAGGCCTGACATAAGGAGTCGATGGGTTTGCTTGTTGCAGAAAGTTTGCCAAGTTGAAGAAATATCCTGAAAGGTAAGAGGATGGTTTCAGTTCCCTGCTTCCAATATCCTCTCTGCAGCCCAAACTTCCAGTAACATCTGGCAGCCACTTTGGCTATTTTCCTGTGGATGATGGCATAGCCCGTGTTTGTCCAGAAGCTTATAAATACAATTATTCTAGGGAGGTAGACAAGACACTCTGGGAGAGAACACTGTTAAATAGGAGTGGGGTGGTCTCAGCCTTCGTCAAGTGCAAAGAAGTAGCCTAGTACTCACCCTATGATGTGGGCCAGATAGGCTCCTATCCTGGATCCCATACTTTAGAGCGTCCACTCTTGCTCTTCTCTAGACATGCCCTCCCTTCACGGCCAAAGGGATATACCAAACGGGTACCCGTGACCTCTCATCTAGATAACACTCCAGGTACCCAAGATCCTGGAATTCCCTTAGGACCCTGAGCCCCCCTTCCAGGGCCTGTACCGGCCTCTTCTCTGGGTCTGGCCCAAAGGTGGAAACCCCACTCCTAGCCCTGCAGGTGGCCATGGCCAGCTACTGGGGAGGTGGCAGAGGGCGGATAGAGCTTGTAAGTGCAAGGCGAGGGTGTCCACATGCGCCATGTTCCACAAAGCCCTGCCGTCCAGGATGGAGCTGCTGGTGGGAAGAGAAGAGGGGTGGCCCGGGAGAGGGCCTGGCCCGGGAGTTGTGGGCATACAATACTAAGTGGTCCAAGAATTCTACATTTGACCTTGCCTTCTGATCATGAAAGTACACTTGTCGATATAGAAGGATAGAACATACTTTGTTTAGCAAGTTGTTAGCCTGGCTTATCACTTCCAGCCCTATGGCATGTGGGCCTCTATTTGTATGCTTTTCTGGGCCCTGCAAATGTTGGAAGTGGGGTGAGTACAACATGTATTTCAATCCAAGGTAGATTACTTATTGCTTTTATGATAACAAGAGCAGTATGACTTTGGTCACTGGTGGAGGGTTGTTTTGTGTGTGTGTGTGTGTGGTTTTTTTTTGATACATATCAATTTTTCAGTCTGTCAAAGAGATTGCTGTGTTCTATATCCTAGAGTAATTTTTAGCCTCATGTCAATAAATCTTGACAACACCAGAATTTGAGGCTATAGTTTTTAGTGCAAAGGAAAATTAAGGCGTCAGGTTGGATTATGGTTTCAAGAAGTTACTCCAGTGACGGCTGCTCATTTTATTTAAATCTGTAAACATTTTTTTCCTAAGAGTCTTTATAAAAGGAACTCATGAAATCTGAGTGTTTAGCAAATTAATTAATTGTCTGTATTTTGATTTATTTTAGAGAGAGCCCTATCAGAATATTTAAACATCTTTAATTTTTTTTTTAATTTTTTTTTCAACGTTTATTTATTTTTGGGACAGAGAGAGACAGAGCATGAACGGGGGAGGGGCAGAGAGAGAGGGAGACAGAATCGGAAACAGGCTCCAGGCTCCGAGCCATCAGCCCAGAGCCTGACGTGGGGCTCGAATTCACGGACCGTGAGATCGTGACCTGGCTGAAGTCGGACGCTTAACCGACTGCGCCACCCAGGCGCCCCAAACATCTTTAATTTTAAAAAAATGTTTAGTAGATCTACGTTGGGCTGTCAGGCTCACTTGCCTTGCTGCCTTGAGAATCATAAAAATACCAAATAGACGCTGAAGTCTTGTCAAATGCATCCTGACACAGTACAGAATTCTGGTTTATAGTCTGTTTCTAACACCGTTTAAGGTGCTTAGTTGCCAGGAAACCTTGTTATCACAGGATCCTGCCTGTGCTCCCGTCCCAACAGCAATCTTGGGCAAAGGCATCCTTGTCAATGTCAGCAACCATGAATACAGATGTTTCAAAAGTCTTTGTAAAAAGGGGGTAGAATATATTTGACTTTTCTTAGTTGCATCATCATATTATTTGGGCTTTGTACATTCCATTAATGATTTGAAACAAATATTAAATTCCATCGTCTTATTGGTTTGATCATACCAAGTATGATGGTAAAAGAACATCCTAAAAAGAACACAAGTTCAGGGGCGCCTGGGTGGCGCAGTCGGTTAAGCGTCCGACTTCAGCCAGGTCACTATCTCGCGGTCCGTGAGTTCGAGCCCCGCGTCGGGCTCTGGGCTGATGGCTCAGAGCCTGGAGCCTGTTTCCGATTCTGTGTCTCCCTCTCTCTCTGCCCCTCCCCCGTTCATGCTCTGTCTCTCTCTGTCCCAAAAATAAAAAAATTAAAAAAATAAAAAAACGTTGAAAAAAAAGAACACAAGTTCACTCACTATCCAGAGGAGATGCTTTAAGGACAATTCCTTTCCAGTAACAAACATCCACAGCCCAATCCAAAGTCTTCGGACGGAGGGGACAGATCCCCGCTCGCTTGTCCCCTTCCAGAGGAGTGCATGTACCCTCGGTAAATCATTCCATTCAGGCTGTTCTTCATTGGCCTCAGGTGCTACGTTGCTTTTATTCTCTCTGCAGCCTCCCTTGGCTGCTAGTTGCCTTGCCTCACCAGTGTCATGGCAAGCTGGCACTTACTTCCTGACTGATGGAACACAGTCATCACTGTCACAGCAGCACAACAGACGCTTCCCTGACAATGACATTTCTCACCCTGACCCTGCCGGCCGTCACTGATTCCACCACCACTGCCTCTGTTTGTTCTCTCACCATATTAGTTATGTGGAGAAGCTGGGAAAAGCAGGAATATCTGGGCTCTAGACTCCCTGTTGCCCAGTGCAGATCCTTGACATGACTCTTTCTCTGGAGCAGAAGGAGTCAAGGCAGCTGTCTATCTATCCTTCTACACAGATGGGCTGGACGCTTCCATTCACTTTCTCTGATCGGGAAGCTACATATTATCCTCTCCTTCAGGATGGGTTGGTATTTTTTTTAGCATCTTCAAGTCCCTTACCATGAGACTTGTCTTTATCTCCTTATTTCTTGTCCACAAGGGCAAGGGACTTGCGCACCCACGAGGGTGGGGATCATCTCTCTCTTGCCAACTATTATGTTTCTAGCACCTGTTCCTGCCACATGATAAATACCCTTTACATGTTCCTTAAACCAAACTGAACCTGAAAGGCTTAAAGCAAAAACTGTGCAGGTACCTTTCAACACTACAGTGTCTGCCCACTGACTGTCTTCCCCAGGCTTCTGCCATCTTCCCAGCCCAACCGCCCCAAGTGATGATCAAAGAAAACCTCTTATCACCCAGGTCTTCAGGCTCAGCCTGCCAAGGCATATGCAGCTTGTTCTGGGAGGCTGGGTTGTATTTAGTCTTCGTGCCTGAGATTTTAAAACAGCTACTCTCAGGGTGTGACTAGGAGAGGAAAGGAAAGCATGTTCTGTTTGGATTCCCAAGGGACACGGCACACCCTCCCTGCTGGGGAAGCCAGCCTTCCCATTGTAAGGGTTTCAGCCTTTAAACTACGGTCCCACTGCATCTACTCACCTGATTTGGTTGGCCGGTAAAAACAGAACCAGGAGAGACAGGGTTACTACAGAAATGGTATAGAAGAACAAAACACAGGAGAAGTATGCTTCCACGCTCGTTCTTAACTCTTATTCCAATGAAGACATAATTAACTACGCTATAACTTTATTATCCTCTAACAGAGGATAATTCTAACTTTCCTTCTGACATTTGGCATTTATAGGTAATACTACTCAGAAAAATTCTTATCTGGGCATAAGATACGACTCTACCCACCAAGGCAAGCCCAGCCATCCCGCCACTCTAAGGAGATATAGACAGGTCCTTGTTTGGGGCCACAACTGCCATTGGCCAAATCATCATGATTGTTTATAAATTAGCCTCTTTGACAAAGAGCCTCTGTGGGTCAGGCTGCCCCCTCCTAACAACCTCAGGCTCAGCCTTGCCTACGGGGCTTAGAAACCAACAAGTTGCACCATGTAAAAGATTTCGTAAGAGGGTACTTCGAGTTTTTCTTTTGCGATTCAACTTGATGTACTATAGTTCACAAGAAGGAAACTAATGATATTTCCTCACTGACAATTCATTTCGATATAATTCAGCGTTGTGATGAAGCCAGAGAAAATGGATGAGATTCTACTGAGATGGATGGAAAGACAGGGACCCTCAGGTTGTGGTTCCACCAATATTTCCAGAGTATATGGCTGGCCTGATGCTAGGTGGTAAGAATATAAAATCACACAGATCGTAAGAAGACATGCACCCTGGTCTCCAGTGGCTAATAGTTTAATGTGGGGAAAAGGCTCGAGTAAGCCAGCAAGTACAGCAAGTTTATCTGGCAAATGTTCTGACAGAGCTACATTTGGGTAGAGACGAATAGTCGCGGCACAAAAAAAGACATCCAATCAGATGGGGAGGTGGTGTCAGGAAATACTTCCAACATAAAAAACAATTTTTTTTAAAGGGGGGGCACCTGGGTGGCTCAGTCGGTTGAGCGTCCGACTTCGGCTCGGGTCATGATCTCGCGGTCCGTGGGTTCGAGCCCCGCGTCGGGCTCCGTGCTGACGGCTCAGAGCCTGGAGCCTGCTTCGGATTCTGTGTCTCCCTCTCTCTCTCTCTGCCCCTCCCCTATTCGTGCTCGCTCAGTCTCTCTCTCGCTCTCTCTCTCTCTCTCTCGAAAATGCATAAATATTAAAACAATATTAAAAAAGGGAATACTTCCAAGATTTATGCTTAAACTGAATCTTGAAGGCCAAGTATGATATGGAGAAAGTGAGGGAGGAAGGAGAGAGCAAGGGCATTCTGGGGAGAGGCCCCTGTACATGCAAAGGCACGGAGGTACAGAAGCTTGGATATGTCTTCAGAACTGCAAATACGGCTAGAGAAATGGGCAGGTTGGGGATGCTGGAAGGTGGGACTAAGGACATGTCTGAAACTGGACCATGAAGGACAAGTAGATTAAGCTCAGTTTAGAGGATCGCAGATTGGATTAAGCTGCCCATTGTACTATAGACGCCAAAGAGGACAGAGAACATATCCTCCTTGTGTACTTCTGTTTCCTCAGTGCCTGGTACATGGTAGACTCAACACATGTGTGTTGAATAATTAGATTAATTAATTAAATAAATCCTATCACTGGGAAGGGAATATATTTTTATCAATGAGAAGAATAACTTGTTTATAGTAGCATATAGTTACTGATGAATGAAGACAAATGATTTAAAATAGAAAAGAGGGGCGCCTGGGTGGCTCAGTCGGTTAAGCGTCCGACTTCGGCTCAGGTCATGATCTCGTGGTTTGTGGGTTCGAGCCCCATGTCGGGCTCTGTGCTGACAGCTTGGAGCCTGGAGCCTGCTTCAGATTCTGTGTCTCCCTCTCTTTCTGCTCCTCCCCTGCTCACGCTCTGTCTCTGTCTCTCAATAATAAATAACCGTTAAAAAAAATATTTTTAAGTAAATAAAATACGAAAGAGACATTAAAGATAAACAATTTTTTTCTTTTTTAAAAGATGAACAAAATTGACCAACCTTTAGCCAGACACACCAAGAAAAAAAAGAGAGAGAATGCAAATAAAGAAAATGAGAAATGAACGAGAGGACATTACAACTGATACCTCAGAAACACAAAGGATAAGAGACTACCATAAAACAATTATATGCCAAAAAATTGGATGACCTAAAAGAAATGGATAAATTCTTAGAAATATACAATCTTTCAAGACTGAATGATGAAGAAATAGAAAATCTGAAGAGGCAATAACTAGTAAGGACATTGAATCAGTAATCCAAAAGACGCCCAACAAACAAAAGTCTAGGACCACTGGTAAATTCTACCAAACATTTAAGGAGGATGAAAACCAGCTCTTCTCAAACTCCTTCCAAAAACTGAGGAAGACAGAACACTTCAGAATTCATTTTACAAGGCCAGCATTATGACCTTAGCCGGCCGGTCAGGAAATGTTTCTTGCCACCAGCTCCAATGAGTCTGTCACCTGGGTCCTCTCCATCTCCCAAAGAAAGATGAGGTCATCTGCATGATAAGACACCTTGCTTTTGGCCTAGCAAACAGCCTTCTCTGGAACAATCCTTTTCTTGTACTGATAACCTTCTTGCGCCTGTGCCCTGTCTATAAGAACCTTCCATTGTGTACAACTCCTTGGGGTCCCTCTCTACTTGCTAGACGGGGTGCTGCCCGATTCAGGAATCATTTAATAAAGCCCGTTAGATCATCAAACTTACTTGTTTGAATTTTGTTATTTCACTGATTTAGTGGCAGTGACGGCATTGGAAGCAAACTTCTAAGCAGCATTGGGGACAATGAGAAACACAAGAATGGTACCTGCACACTCTGAGTGCCCTGTCTTTCTCACACTTTCTGGGGACTAGTCTTAAGCTCCTCTCGGTCTGAATTCTCCTTTTTGGCATTTGAGCTCCCAATCTCATTGGCTTTCCTTTACAGAGTAGGTCAGCTTAAGCCTCAGTAAAGTCCCATGGGAATTGGTGGTGGTGCGTGTAGGGTCTACTTGGGTCAGGATGCAGTGCTGCTAATATATTAAGGTGCATAACTGTTTGTCTTGTTTTTGTTTCTTTGTTTTTTAAAATTTTTTGTAGCATTTATTTTCAAGAGACAGAGAGAGACAGAGCATGAGCGGGGCAGGGACAGAGAGAGAGAGAGGGAGACACAGAATCCGAAGCAGGCTCCAGGCTCTGTGCTGTCAGCACAGAACTGGATTGGGGCTCAAACCCATGAGCCATGAAATCATGACCTGAGCTGAAGTCAGACGCTTAACCAATGGAGCCACCCAGGCGCCCCATCGTTTCTTTGTGTTTTTAAAGTAGGCTTCACGCCCAGTGCAGAGCCCAATGCGGGGCTTGAACTCACGACCCTGAGATCAACACCTGAGCTGAGATCAAGAGTTGGACATCCAACCGACTGAGCCACCCAGGCGCCCCTGTGTGTCTTGTTTTGTGTAAATGACAGGCTATTGCTAGCAGGATCTCGGAAGCCAAAAAGCACAAAATCCGTAGGCACAGATCAAGCATTTAAAGGCTGTTATGGTGCTCCCCACCTCAAGAAGATTCCTGTGATAGGATAAATTGGTCACACACCAGGTTAGATTGATACTCCTTCACCTGCCAAACTCAAGAAAACTTCTTTACAGGGTACACTGTAATATGTGCACATCCCCAATCATGAGGCATACCCCTTTTAGGTTATTCGTTGAGCTTGGAGAAACCCAAAGCCTTAGCTAATGGTATCTTTAAGTTCTAAACAGTCAGCACACAGCTTTCCAGCACACCTACTTATTTTATGTCTAAGAACCCAAATCCCTGAAGTTAAATATCTTTAGCGATAGAAAAGAAATTATTAAAAATAACCTAGAATTACAGTGGCCATTATAGGGAATGTTCCAATTAGACAAGATTGTTCATTTAAGAAGTGCACTTAAAAGCGAAGGCTCTTAAATAAACAGAATGAGATGCCTACCTTAATTTGTATGCAGAAACTCCCAAAAAGCTTCCAGATGCCAAAATAGTCTCATCGAAAGATTCATAACAAAAGGCTAATGAAAGAATTAAAACATAAGAGGTACCTAAGACAAAAGGCTCTAAGACTGCTGGGTCCCAACTCCCCTCCATCCTTCTTGCCTGAGTACTCGGCGTACTTTCTGTCTGAAATGCCTTTCCACTTGGAAGAGACAATTGACCTTTTAAAATAAAATCACCTGACGTTACACGTGACCCTCCTCAGATATCTTTCCCTCCCTAGTCAAAAACTAACTAAGGGCCATAGTTAATTCCTTAAACCTAAGGAGAATCCTCAAAAGTTTCTTTAAAGATAGATTACCGCCTGAGCCCAAATGAGAAAGATAAATAAAAATTCACGTCATTGCTGGGGCATCTGGGTGGCTCAGTTGGTTAAGCGTCTGGCTCTTGATTCAGCTCAAGTCATGATCTCAGAGTTCATGGGATCAAGCCCAGGATAAGGCTCATGGAGCCTGCTTGGGATTCTCTCTCTCCCTTGCTCTCTGCCCCTCCCCCACTCACTCACTCTCTCAGAATAAACTTTAAAAAAATTCACATTATTCCTTCCTTTCCAAATCAAGACCCAATGGCTATTGATCTTTTTCTCTTGGGAATAGCTGTTTCTTCATTGCTCATCTTGTTGTACATTCTGAGAACATGGCTTGGCTTTCTGCCTGCCTCGGTTCTTTCTTTGGCTCTCTTTGGGAGTGGTTCTAGATCTTATAAAAATAGTATCTTTTACACCCTCTTTGAGGATGCCTCTTGGGTCCATGAGGTTGTTATATACTGCCAGAAATCTTTACTGTTTGTCCCAGCTAAAACCTAACAAGATATTTTTAAAAGAGTTCAAAACTCTGTAATCAAAAATCTGGCCATTTTAAAAGCTGACATTCAGAGCCTGATAAAAACAATTTTAGGCCTCTTCCCCCAAACTAAGTGTACCCAGAAAAAAAGAAGACTTTCTCATTGGAAGATGGATATATGAGTCATTTGATATGTTTCAGGCAACGGCCCAATTTTTTGAGAAACTAAAAACAGCCATCCATGTTTTAAAAATCTAGTCTTTACAGGACCAGAGGTGTAGTTACAAAAATAAGTCAAAGACCAATCCTCTTTACCAATTCCAAAACCTCCCTTACATATCTCAAAAACTTATAAACATTGTAAAAATTCTGTCCTTAAGAGAACAAAAGTCCTTCTAGAAAGTGCTTGCTTGGGGTGCCTGGGTGGCTCAGTCGGTTGAGTGTCTGACTTCGGCTCAGGTCATGATCTCGCGGTCTGTGAGTTCGAGCCCCACGTCGGGCTCTGTGCTGACAGCTCAGAGCCTGGAGCCTGTTTCAGATTCTGTGTCTCCCTCTCTCTGACCCTCCCCCATTCATGCTCTGTCTCAAAAATAAATAAACGTTAAAAAAAAAATTTTTTAGAAAGTGCTTGCTTTTCCTCCCCCTCCCCCCCCCATGCCTTTATAATGTAAATATACATACAGTGTTTTGCCAGCGTTTGGTCATCTACAGGAATTCTTTATCTAGCCCGTCTTTTTAAAATTCAAATTCCCGGGAGATAAATCTTATCAAGTAAAAAAAGGGGGGAAAGGCTTTTTAAAACTTGACCTGCCAAGAAAAAATACAAATCTTAAATGTTTTTGCACATTTTTTTAAAAGCATTAGCCATCTAGATCAATAACCTTAACTTATTCCATCTACAGAAAAACAAACTCAGATTTGGCATTCATAACTCGTAAATTCTGTACCTATTTCATGGCAGTAATTTTAAAATAGAAGCACAGAAGTAAAATAGAAGTATTTTTAAAATAAGGGGCACCTGGCTGGCGCAGTTGGTAAAGCACACAACTTTTGATCTTGTTGTTGTAAGTTCAAGTCCCACGGTGGGCACAGAGACTACTTTAAAAATAAAATCTTTTAGTAAACAAACACATAAAATAGAAGCTATAAATTCTGCACCTATCTGTATGTGTGTCTATGTGTGTAAATGTGTTTTCACCTCTGGATAGTATTGCTAAAATTAATTTTGAAAAGCATTCTATTTAGTTGGTTTCATGGCAAATGCTTGTAAGGATTGGGCATTCAAAAACTCAAAAAGATACAAACTAACCCAACTGCTTGTCAAATTCATGTGATCTGGAAAAATATTTGATACAAAAGCTAGCTTGAGATTGACGGTTTAATCAAAATGTTGGTGGGGGGAGAATCTCATCTGTTCTTCAAGACTCTTCTAGCTGAACTTAGAATCACATTGACATGAGACAGATTTACAGGAGAAAATAAAAATTAATAGTGTATGTCCAGGAAATCCACACAGACATGGATATTCTGAAAACAGGCAACAAGGCTTATGTGAGATAAAGAGAGGATTATGGGGTCCGAGGATACAAAGGGGAGAAAGACCACTAGCAAGAAGGTAAAAGCAGGTGTTTGGAAAACAAAGGTGCCATATTATGCAGATAAGTTTCTTAGGTAAAGAAGAATCTTTGTTAATAGCTCTCTACCTAGGAAAGCAGGTAGTTGAAGAAGAGGTAAGAACTCCTTCTGAACTTACAGGTTTTGACTGCTTCTAACTCAAAGTGATCTTTATGCCAAAGTGGTCCATCTTGGGGCTGCCTGCCCTTGGCCCCTACACAAATAAATATGCCTTTAGAGTTATTGACACTAAATATAAAGCTTTCATTCTACGTGAGTTTACTAGCCAAATAAGTTTCTGTTATCTCTTACATGATTTATCAACAAAAAATAATAGCTTAGAATGATGACTTTGTTTCATGTTTAATAAAGTTTTCCTAAGTAACCTAACAATAGTTGTCAAAAACAAGTACATTAAAAAACAAAGTTGTAGGTAAATTTTCCAAAGTGTGTAGAGGCCAAGGGTAGACCACTTCAAGATGGGCCACTTTGGCATGAACAATACTTTGAGTTAAAAGCAGTCAAAACCCGGGGCGCCTGGGTGGCGCAGTCGGTTAAGCGTCCGACTTCAGCCAGGTCACGATCTCGCGGTCTGTGAGTTCGAGCCTCGCGTCAGGCTCTGGGCTGATGGCTCAGAGCCTGGAGCCTGTTTCCGATTCTGTGTCTCCCTCTCTCTCTGCCCCTCCCCCGTTCATGCTCTGTCTCTCTCTGTCCCAAAAATAAATAAACGTTAAAAAAAAAAAAAAGCAGTCAAAACCCAGCAGATTCAGGAAGAGTTCTTTATCTCCACCATCAACTGCCTGCCTGTACCAGAAAAAGAGATATTAACAGAGACTCTTCTTTAAGAAACTTACCTGCATAGCAGCACAACGTTTTGTTTTCCAAATTCTTTTCACCTTCCTCCTCATGGTCCTCCTTCCCTGTGTATCCTCAGACTCCTACTCCTCTCTCTGGCCCAAGATGTCCTATTAGCCTCATGTTGCCTGACTTTAATGTTTCATATCTATGTAGAGTCTCCACATGCAGGAAACTAAATTTGATTTTCTCCTGTAAATCTGTCTCATGTCAATTTGATTCTGAGTACAGCTAGAAGGACCTTAAACGGAAGGTACAATTTCTTCCTCCCCAACACTAGTTTTCCCAAATCTTTTTAGTAACGTAAAATCTTAGAAGTTTTGCTAAGTTAAATAATGAGTTGAGTTAAATTCATTAAATATCGAAATCATTTCCAAATAAGACAGAATACTAGAAGACTAATTACTAAATATAGGTTGATCTACTTTGGGCTTCTTATTACAGAGAAACTAAAACTATTTGGATATGCTAATGTTACAATAAAATAAATTAAAAAGACATATGCCTCTAAATATTTTTACATGCATTCTTAAATTTGCAATTTTAAAAAATATTGATATAACAGACTGTTCCCAATTGCTTGGTTTTCCCTAGAAATCAAGATTACTAAGGGTTAAAAATTCTAATTAATATGTAATCAAAACTACTAAAAGTAGTAAGAGAAATATCTCCATATGCCAGGAAAATGAGAAATGATAGATGTAGAATAATAGTAACAACAATTTTGCCTTAAAATAAAGCTGGCTTAAAGTGAAAACAGGGCACCTGGGTGGTTCAGTCAGTTGAGCATCCAACTCTTGATTTCAATGTGAGTCATGAGCCCAAGGTCATGAGCCCGAGGTCACCTGGTTTCTCACCATTAAGTATGATGCTAGCTAGGGGAACCTGGATGGCTCAGTCAGTTAAGCGTCCGACTTTGGCTCAGGTCATGATCTCACAGTTCATGGGATGAAGCCCCGCATCGGGCTTTGTGCTGACAGCATGGAGCCTGCTTGAGATTCTCTCTCTCTTTCTCTTTCTCTCTCTCTCTCTCCCCCCCTCTGCCCTTCTCACTTGTTCATGCCCTCTCTTAAAAAAAAAAAAAAAGTGAAAACAGAGGACAAAATCAGAATATAGAAAAAAAATTTGAGATTTATAAAAAATGTTTTAAATTGTAATGTTTGGTCGAGCTGGCTAAAATTAAAGTAAGTTTTAATATCCAAATGAAGCTGGTGCAAATGTTAGCTAGGGTGTACTCAAATCAGAGGGCTGAAAAAATTATGAGCAGAAGGGAGGAGGAGGAAGAGACAGAGGCAGGGAAAGAATGTGCTTTCTTTGGCAAAACCAGCATTTCCCATCAAGGAGATGCCCAGTGAGGCTGGTTCATCGGATAGTGCCTCGCTAGGTGTGTCTTGCCTGGCAGCCCCTTAGGTGAGCCCGTGTGACTCAGTTTGGAGCTGGGGACCCGTGCAGAAGCCCCCCTGAGTCGTCCTGAAGTTACTTTAGCTCAGTATAATACTAAGTTTCTGCTCCTTTGGGCTGGGCTTTCTGCCATTCTTTGAACAGGTGATGTACGCACTGGCATGTTGACACATAGGCATGTCCAATTGAGCTGAAGTGCCCAAGTAATAGAATATGTGTCACTTCCTAAATATAGATGCGAGCCCCCATCCTTGATACACCGAATAAAAGCTGCGAGGGCTAACTTTGTGGGGAGACAGTGTTTTGAGAGCCATCTCCTGTCTTCCTACTTGTAATAAGTAATAAAAAGTTCTTTGCTTCCAACATTTCCTTGGGTTGTGTTCAATTTAAACCACCCTAAGCAGCCAATTCCTTGAGTTCAGTCGACAAAATTCAAGTTTGGTGTTCTCTTTGTTAAAAGAACAAAGTTTTCTTGGACGTTTGGTCTGCTTTTACTAAGGTTATATAAGTTTCTTTATCTTTTAAATATTAATTTTTATAATGATCTATGATCCTATTTAGATAAGTGATTTAAAACCTTTTCTGATATTTTCGACAAACTTCCCAAAATCAAATCCTAACAACAACAAAATGTCTTTTGCATCTGGAATATTCCAAAAGATTTGTTAAACTAGTTAGGCTTATTTGATATGTAAATTACATTGAAAATATTATCAAAGAAATAATATTAAGCCTTTTAAATGTTTTTTTTAATTTTTAAAAATGTTTATTTATTTTGAGAGAGAGAGAGAGAGAGCATACACATGAGCAGGGGAGGAGCAGAGAGAGAGGGAGAGAGAGAATCCCAAGCAGACTCTAGACTATCAGTGGGGGAGCCTGCCGTGAGATCGTGACCTGAGCCAAAATCAAGAGTCAGACACTGAACCGACTGAGCCACCTAGGCGCCTTTCTATTAAACCTTTTTCAAATTATATTTGTAAAATCATGGTACATATACACAAAGTCTATTCCGCTTCTACAAAAAACTGGCTTCTCATTAGCAGACTTTTGTTATCCTAAAACCACTGTGACACGGCAACAGTCCATTTCGGGGAAAAAAATAATATAGACAAATATTGGTTGTAAGTTCAATAAACAGAGCCGTGAGAAGCCCGAGATCATCACTTGGTTCTTCTTGGCTCCCTGACAAACCTCATTTATTGGTCTTTGCATTCCTTCCCTCACCAGAGTACACTTAAGACGACTCCAACTATGAATAGACATTGGTGTAGAGACGTCTACGAAATTTTAACACCTGCATCTGAACTTAATTAAACTGCCATTTAGTATGAGTTGTTAATATGTTCCTGTTATTGTACATGCATTTTCTGGATGGGTTAAAGCCTTTCCTTGTCATTAGGTAGGTTGATGTCCTCACAGTAAAAAAAAAAAAAAGAAAGAAAAGAAACAAAGAAAGAAAAGAAAAGAAAAGATCGAAAATATTGTTTCCCAGTTGGGGTGTACTTTCTACCATCCCCAGTGATCAAGGCAGCACACCCACCCCACTGGATAAGTCATGTGAGTCTTAACAAAAACCTTGCAAAACTCTTGTAATTCTAACGGTATACAACCTTCTGCTGATCCGTTATTGTCCCCTGCTAGCATGATGAGCTACTATAGGTCTCTAAGGTTTTATGCTCAAGGTTGTCACCAACAGGTTAAGAAGCCTTCTCGGATCCTAATTCAAAGGAATCTGTCGGTCACAGTCTAGAGCCTGGTGACTAGTATTCTAAACTATCATCAGAGATGGCACTAAAAGGGAGCTTACAATGTGCTCCTGACCACTGACACTGGCTGCAGAACTAAAAGATGCTGGAAGCTTCCAAATTTAACTGACAAGGGAGAGAAGTGACTGACATGGAGGTAGCCTGCTTCTGTCAAGATGCCAGATCAAGACTTTATCCTTTAACTCACCATAAAATCCTTTCTCCTTTTCCTTTTCTTTACTCTGACATTTGCCTAGAAGGATGGCTTCCTCATCTCCTAGGCCACTGCTAAGCAGAGGTAACCTCTTTTATTTCAGGCTAGGAAAAATTCTAATTGTGTCTCTTAACTTTTCACAAGCAAAATAAGACATCTCATTGGTCCCTCCCCTAAATTCCCATTGTAGAGTTAAAAGGGACACTTCTTTGGGCAGGTCCCTGTTTCCCTGGTTAGGGATAAATATAAATGAAGCTCTGATCAGTTAATTCTTAAAATCATTACAAACTAAAGCAACAGCAGCCCAATGAAAGTCCTTAGACTCTCTGGCCAAAGTTGTTCTTGGTAATAGAATGTCTCTTGATTATCTGTTTTTTTAATGTTTTAATGCTTAGTTATTTTTCAGAGAGAGACAGAGTGCGAGTAGGAGAGGGGCAGGGAGAGAGGGAGAGACAGAATCCAAAGCAGGGTCCAGGCTCTGAGCCATCAGCACAGAGCCCAATGCAAGGCTCACACCCACAAAACACGAGACCATGACCTGAGCCGAAGTCAGACACTTAACCAACTGAGCCACCCAGGCACCCCATGATTATCTTTTAACTGAGCAAGGAGGTGTCTGTTCTGTGCCTGACACCACGTGCTATGCCTAGATTAATGCTTCTGGGGAAGTTAAAATCCAATTACATAAGAACAACCTGCTTGGTTTTAAAAAGTGACTCCTTCCAGGAGGCATTTCTTTGACTTATCTGATTTTGAAAGGTTTAAGTCTTGGGGACCATGGCTCTAAAGTGCACTCCAAAAAAAAAATAAAATAAAATAAATAAATAAATAAATAAATAAAGTGCACTCCAAATATTTGAAGTTATCCTGCTTAAAGTAATCATAATAATCTCCCTGGTGCATTGTATTCTCTCAAAAGCTTTAAATGCAATTTTAGTCACTAACCCCCAAGCAAGTGATCTCCCTAAGACTGAAACATCAAAAGAATGAAAAAATAATAATGATAATAATAATAATAATAACCAACTTAAAGAATGTGAGCCAGAAGCCATGACTTATGAATATCACAGAAGCTAAGTAAAAACCCATAGATACCACAGAAAGGAACAACAAAACCGAACTAGAGTGGTATCTGAGAGTGGTCTTAATGCTTTAAAATTTGATCACATCTCTCAGTTAAGCTGAGAATCTGGTCAAAAGGAGGGAATTGTTAAGAAAGAAAGAAAGAAAGAAAGAAAGAAAGAAAGAAAGCAAGCAAGCAAGCTGTGGGCCAAATTGGTGTCACTTAGACTGAGTCCCAAACATCGACTTAACACCCAATGTAACTACAGTTTCAACCACCCCCACCCCCCCAAGAAATGTGTCCTTAACTGGTCAGGCAGGAAACTTGTCTTTCCATCAGCACCGATGAGTCTGTCACCTGGGTCCTCTCCATCCCCCAAAGAAAGATGAAGTCATCTGCATGATAAGACACCTTGCTTTCCCCCCCCCCCCCCCCCCCCCCCGAGCAAATAGCTTTCTCTGGAACAATCCTTTTCTTGTCCCCACCCCTGTCTATAAAAACCTTCCATTGCGTACAACACCTTGGGGTCCCTCTCTACTTGCTAGATGGGGTGCCACTTGATTCATGAATCATTTAATAAAGCCAATTAGATCTTCAAATTTACTTGTTTGAATTTTGTTCTTTAGCAGCAGTTAGTCAAGAAAAGAAATAAAAGGCATCGGAATTGGAAAGAAGGAAGTAAAACTGTCTCTATTTGTAGATGACAAAATATTTTATACAGAAAACCCTGAAGACTCTGTCAAAAAACTATTAGGACTAATAAATGAATTCAGTAAAGTCGCAGGGAACAAAATCAACATACAAAAATCAGTTGCATTTCTATACGCTAACAATGAACTATCAGAAAGAAAAGTTAAAAAAAAATCCCATTTACAATTGCATCAAAAAGAATAAAATACTTAGGAATACATTTAGTCAAAGAGGTGAAAGATCTGTACACTGAAAACTCTAAGATATTGATGAAAGAAATTAAAGAAGAGGCAAATAAACGGAAAGATATTCCATGCTAATGGATTAGAAGGACGAATATTGTTAAAATGGGCATACTACTCAAAGCAATGGACAGACTTGATGCAATCCCTATCAAAATTCCAATGGCATTTTTCACAGGAATAGAGCAAACACCGTTAAAGTTTGCATGGAGCCACAAAAGACCCTGAGTAGCCAAAGCAACCTTGAGGAAGACAAGCAAAGCTGGAGACATCATCCTTCCTGACTTCAAACTATATTACAAAACTATAATAATCACGGTAGTATGGCATTATATGACTTCACTCGTGTGTAGAATCTAAAAAACGAATAAACCAACAAAAAGCAGCATCAGACCTGTAAATATAAAGAAAATTGATGGTAGCCAGAGGGAAAGGGAGCAGGGGTATGGGCAAAATGGGTGAAGGGGAGTGGGAGATACAGGCTTCCGGAAATGGAATGAATAATCCCTAGAATGAAGAGGCGCAGCAGAGGGAATCTAGTCAGTGATGTTGTAACAGCTGTATGTCGATACAGGTTGCTACACGTGTGGGGAGCACAGCATGATGTATAAACTTGCTGCATGTTTATAAGCTGTACATCGGAAACTAATAACGTTGTGAGTCAAAAAAAATTAGAATATAAAACAGAAATAAAAGGATTAACAGAGACACCTGGGTGGCTCAGCTGATTGAGCATCTGACTTCGGCTCAGGTCATGACCTCATGGTTGGTGCGTTCGAGCCCCACATTGGGCTGACAGTGCAGAGCCTGCTTAAGGTTCTCTGTCTCCCTTTCTCTCTCCCCCCTCCCCTGCTCACGCTTGCCCTCCCCCCTCAAAAATAAATATACATTTTTAAAATTTTTTTAAAGAAAAAAGGAATAACAAAACATTTCTATGAGATTTCAAAAAAAAAACCAACAGTATGGTATTGGCATAAAATAGACACATAAATCAATAGAATAGAATCAGGAGCCCAGCAAAAAAAATCTACATACATATGGTCAATTAATCTATGACAAAGGAGACAGGAATATTCAATGGTGAAAGGACAGTCTCTCCCACAAATGGTGTTGGGAAAACTGGGCAGCTACATGCGAAAGAATGAAACCGGACCACTTAAACCATACACAAAAATTAACTCAGAATAAAGATTTAACCACAAAAGGTGAAATCAAAACTCTTAGAAAAAAGCATAGGCAATAAGCTCCCTGACATAGGTTTTGGTGATGATTGTTTTGGATTTGAGACCAAAAGCAAAGTCAACAAAAGCAAAAACAAAACAAACAAACAAACAAAAAAACAAGTGGGACTACAGCAAACTTAAAAAAGTCTTCCTTCATACCACGACATAATAATAGGCCCTCTTTAGGGATTACTCTGTTCTTGACTGATTTAACTGCCTTCAGCAACTAATTACAGACCCTAAATGCTGAGAGGTTTATCTGATTCATATATCTCTCATTTAAAAGTATATGAAGAATTACTTGAAAACTCATGACTACAAATGCAACAAAAAGATTAGTTGAGAATAATGAAGCCATACCATGGAATTATTAACTATAGACATATAAATAGATAGACATATAGATAGATAGATAGATAGATGATAGATAGATAGATAGATAGATAGATAGAGTCAAATACATATAATCCCTTCCCAATTGTAATTTGCTCCCACACAAAGTTTTAATGCATGGAGATTTATTTATTTATGAACACATTTTCAACTAAGATAATTTTATTTCCAGTGTTAAAATGTGTATTAAAAGTTGTGATTCCTAGGGCACCCGGCTGGCTCAATCAGTGGAGCATGTGACTCTTGATCTCAGGGTTGTGAGTTTGAGCACCACGCTAGGTGTAGAGATTACTTAAAAAAAAAATCTTGGGGCGCCTGGGTGGCGCAGTCGGTTAAGTGTCTGACTTCAGCCAGGTCACGATCTCGCGGTCCGTGAGTTCGAGCCCCGCGTCAGGCTCTGGGCTGATGGCTCAGAGCCTGGAGCCTGCTTCCGATTCTGTGTCTCCCTCTCTCTCTCTGCCTCTCCCCCGTTCATGCTCTGTCTCTCTCTGTCCCAAAAATAAATAAACGTTGAAAAAAAAAATTAAAAAAAAATCTTAAAAAAAAATGATTCCCTCTATCAAGGAAGCTTACAAAGAGAGAATTAAAGGCAGAGAAAAGAAAAAGGAAATAAAATGAGTGACACCGAGCATAATACCTGGTATAGAGAAGAACAACAAACAGTGTTTGCTGAGTTGGACCAAGATTTGTTGGACATAAAGATTTGTGTGATGAAATGAAGAAAAACATTAAGAAAGAAGAAAGAGAGAAAGAAAGAAAGAAAGAAAGAAAGAAAGAAAGAGAAAGAAAAGGTTAAGGAAAAGTGAACACACTATTAGGCTTTAGAAATGTATTGTTAGGAATGAGAACTCTGATGGGTAAAAGAGTGTCTGATGGCAAATTGATTAACATGAAGCCAAGCCACCAAGGGCAAGAGGAGCCATTGTTTCAACATGGAGGGAGGCTGTTCAGAATTATGGACCCAACCAGGTCAAGTAAGCTAAGCAAAGGTCACACAGCTTTGTCCACTGTGGGCTTTCAAGTGAGGCTTTATCTCTGATAAAGGACTCTACAGTAAGTTTATTTATTTGAGATAAGAGGTATTGGATCATAAAAGAAGGAAGTGAGGAAAACACTCAGATTTGGAAGCCTGGAAAGACCCAGGGAAGCCTCAGAGCCCCACTGAGCATCTTCTAGTGAGCAAGGTAATGAACAGAAAACAACTTCACAGACCTCGTGGTCTATAAAGGGCATGGAAGATATTATGAAAGGTGCCCTTGTTTAGTGAGTTGTCTTTATGGTTTTATTGTGTTAGTAATAGTGACAACTAAGCATTCACATTCCAGGCTTGTGTTAAGGGTTTTACATATCAGTCATGTAATCCTGTCAACAAACCTATGGAGTTGGTCCTATTATTTTTTTCATTTTATAAACAAGGAACCTCATGCATACAAAGATGGCTTGGCCAGTAAATGGTGGAGTAGCCATTTGAACCTAGTCGTCTGACTACACGTGCACACTCACATACTCCAGGGTGGGGTTCTCATGGTAAATGACCATCCCTCCTGAAAGGTTGTGTGACTGTCAGAGACTCGACGTAAGGGCTGTCTAACGGAAACACATCCGTGGTCACGTCTGTGCTAAGCCACTATCTGGTACAGAAACTATTCACTCTCACCCAAACAAGAGAACATGATCCAAGCTGGGTCAACAGAGAGCCCACCTCCCAACTACAGTGACAGTCCAGGAGGTAGGAGTCAGAATCCAATCTGGACAGTCTGAGCTCTTTCCTAGGATCTTTCCAACTGCAATCCAGTGATGAAAGACATCTCTGGTTACCAATCTTTCAGGATGTGACTCTGGCACCTGCTGAAGGCCACTGTTCCTACTAAATAAAGAATGCCCATTGTCATCAGCAGAGAAGGAAGCTTAAGTGGAGAAGATCAGAGAGAGACAGAGAGAGAGAGAGGAAGAATGCACTGGGTTCTTCAGATAGGTCACTCTGTTCAACCTTATTTGGGTTCATTTTCTGTCACTTGTTGCTCCAGGTGTCCTACCTGAACACTCATTCCTCATTATCCAACTCCATCCACCTCCGTCCGGGTTCTTGGTCAGCCGCTGAGGTGCTTCTGAACCCCACACAGACCACAGGCTATGCCAATCCACATCCCGTGCTGATTCTCATCTGTCTACACCACACTATCTGCATTCTGATCCCTGTATCGGAGAGGAGATTCCACTCACTTGTACCTGCTGTTTTCAAAGTTTGGCCTTTCCAGCACACATGTTTTGTATTCATATGGCCCTATCTCTAGATATCCCCATTTGAATCGCCACCGCACAAGGCCAAGGAAATGGGGAAGGGCAGGACATGCTCCAAAACTTGGGTGCTTTTTCTTTCCAATGATGAAAAGCCTTAGTCCTTGTCTTTAAGCAGAAAATGAGTATGTTACAAGTAAAAGGTAGCAGGGAAAATGTTTCCCTGGCAGTGTGTCCCTCTCTGATTGATAGTCTCTGATTGTCATAGCTGGGGTTAAAAACTAGCTACCTTCTTCAGAATTTTGTTTTTTAACTCTTCTGTTTCCACCACTTGGGAGCCACAGTGTGAATAAATATTTCACCTACAACACACGATTGATTAGCATATAAGCAGGTCTTCTTACCCTCAGTTTATGTGCTGGTAGACAACACTCTCTCTCAACATATACACAAAAATCAAGGTCTCGAAAGTATAAATTAGTGAGTCGAAGACAACAACCAAGAAAAGTTGAAGCTTAACTTACCAGTATTATTTCTCACTGTAGTTTTGAACTAAGAGCTAAATCTTAGATGTCAGCCAAGTTCCATCTCATTCGGTTTTGACTCTTTCTTGTATGACTTTGAACACAGTGGCCTTCTCATAATGGAGACCATGTCTTTAGCTCAAGGTGCAGGGTTCTCCACAGGAACACAGCAAGCTCCCAGTCCTTCCCACTCCTGGGGGCTCTGAGGACAAGCCTGCCCAGCAGTCTGGAGAGTGATTCCATTTTCTGGGTGATCCAGGAGAAAAACCTCTTCTAATAACTTAGTTAAGCTCTAAGTCAAGCAGTCTTTAGTGAGAGCCACCTTCAGGACCTTCAGGAAGGAAACTAATGCCAGTGGCAACAGAGGAGGCCAATGTCATGAGGGTTAGCTGCATGAAAAGCTTTAAGTAAAATTGCACAATGGGAGAGATTTATCTACCCTCTTCTCTTCCTTCTGGTCTCTTCTCCACTCCACCTATTTTATTCTAATATCACCAGTTATGGCACCCCTAGACCTGCCATTCATTCATTCCTACATGTTCATATTTATTCACTCGATAAGCACATATCTTGGGTACCCACTACGTACTAGGTGCTGTTGTAGGCAGTGATGATATAGCAGTGAATAAACAAAGTTCCTGACCCTTATGGAGCTTAGATCCTGGCCTTCAGGGAGCTTATATCCTAGTGGTGGTAGATGGGAAGACAAATACATAACAGATCAAATGTTGACTAGTGCTGTGGAGAAGTATAACTAGGTTAAGGGCGACAGCGGGTAAGTCTGTGTGTGCTATTTTTAACTTTATTTTGACTTATTTATTATTTATATTCTTAAATTTCATTTTTGGTTAGAGGAGGTCCTACTGAAAATGGGATATTTGGGCAGAGATACAACAGAAGTGAGAGGGCAAGCCATGTGGATACGGGGTCCTGGGGTAGGAAGTCTTGGCCAGAGGAAATCACAGAAGCAAAGACTGTAAGGCAGGAGAGTGCTTGGAATATTGTGGAAACAGCAGGGAATCAGTGTGGCTGTGGTCCCACGGGTGGGGGGGAGAGATGGGAGAGGAGGAGCAGGTCAGATCCTGATGGCAGGGGGGGAGAGTTTCAGCTCTCTTTGTTTGAGATGGTAGTTGCCCGAGGATTCTGAGCAGAAGAGTGACAGGAGGTGACATCCGCTTTAGCAGAATCACCTGGTCTGTGGTGTTGAGGAGAGACAGAAGCGCCCAGAGACAGGAGCCAGGAGATCAGGGGGAGGTCGCTACCTAATCCAGGCACAAGACGGAGATCATGTTGAAGATCTTGAGAAGTAGTCAGATTTTGGTTACATTTTGAAGGTAGAGCCCATGGGATGGGCTAATGGAGGAGAGAACCATGCATGCATTATTCTGGTGAGATAATAATTACTATGGAGGAGGTTTACAGCACACAGAAGAACCATGAGAGAATTTGTGCCTAGATCTTGCTAACGTATTAAGTTCTACACTGGGATAGAAACTCTACTTAACACTGTGACCTAAACTTCTAGGGAATGGCCTGGTATGTAAAAGGTGCTCAATAAACGTATATTGAATTGAATTCAGTTGAGGAAGTCAGGAAAGGCTTCGGAGGAGAACGTTTTTGAACCGAGACTGAAAGAATAAAGGAGGTTTGTAGGTGACGCATGTGCCATGGGCTAAATTTATTAACAATCCTGACACCTCTCCCCTCTCCCAAATTAAAATCATCTCTCTCTACGTAGTATAAATTTGGGGAAGGGGCAGAGGATTTAAATCACAGATCTCAAAAAAATTAAGTACGTATCCAAGAAAGCGTTAAGAGAAGATGGCAGAATATATTTTTTACCTCGGGTTTAGGAAGAAGTCCATGGACAAAACCCAAAGTCATAACCATAAAGAAGAAAGTAATCTCTTGGGTATATGGAACAAAATGGCCAAAGGGAAAAGATATTTAGACTCTAACTGAAAAGGGATATATAAAGATGTCTAATAAATCAATGAGAAAGAAATAACTACATATAAAACGAGCAAAGGATATACCATGTCAGTACCCAAGAAGGAATTCCAAATGGTAAATAAATAGGGACAGATGCTCAGTTATTGGTCCTCAGGCAGATGCAAATTTATACAGCGCCATTTCCCACCCATCAGACAGGCAAACATTAGTTTGGTCGTACCAAGTTTTGGCAACAACCCCCAACAGCAGAGACTCATGATTCGTTACTGATAGTGTGCCACGGGAATTCTGGAACCCAGTTTGGCAAAATCTCTCATAAAGCCGAATAAGTCACCCCTGTGCTCCAGCACTCATATAACCTTAGAGAAATTCTACAAAGATTTGCACAAGGAGACACGACCCATAATGCTGGTAACAGTATTAAGAAAAAAATGAATCTGACATGCCCGGAATATCCAATAGTTAAATGTGTAAATAAACTGTAGAGTTTCTAGGGGCGCCCGGGTGGCGCAGTCGGTTAAGCGTCCGACGTCAGCCAGGTCACGATCTCGCGGTCCGGGAGTTCGAGCCCCGCGTCGGGCTCTGGGCTGATGGCTCGGAGCCTGGAGCCTGCTTCCGATTCTGTGTCTCCCTCTCTCTCTGTCCCTCCCCCGTTCAGTCTCTGTCTCAAAAATAAAAAATAAATAAATAAACTGTAGAGTTTCTATTTACAGGAGGGTAGCCATCTAGATGTTCTAAAAAGTCATCGCACTGAAAAACACTCAGATACTGGGTCGATTACCAAAAATACTTTTTAAATGCACTGCTAAGTCGTGAAACCTAAAAGTAATCTCCGGCCCCCGCCCCCATCCCAGAAAATAAAATGCACAAGTTTCTGAAACTGGAGAAGTATGAGAATACAAAAGTTGGGACTTGCTTGGGGACAAACGTTAATTCCAGAAATGTAAAGCTTTGAGGATCGGCCAACAGCCAGCAGCCTCGGGCCCAGGATGCTAGGCCACGGTCTCTCAAAGGTAGCTTGAAGGGTTCTGAACCTGGGACCCTCCACACAAATAAATCTGGGACCTTGAGCAGTCCCTGCGCTCTGTGAAAGTGCAGACCAGAAGAAACACTACTCATAGCAAGGAGAGTCGACAAGAAAATCTATCTCCTAAGAAAAAGGGGGAAAAAACAAAAACAAACCCTCCCATAAGCTTATCTACATGCAGATCTGGGCTTTTCATTTAAATATTTGTACAGATGCTAAATCACAAGTTGAAGAATGAAAGGAACTGGTCCCAGGTTATACTACCACCCCAAATCAAACTAAACAAATGCAGATCCTCTTGGAAGGAAAACATCCTCCTACCAAGCCTCCCCAAATTCCCACAGATTAATTTCGGTCAAATATGAGTTCAGAGTCAAAATGCATGAAACACCTGAGGGAGGGAACCCCACAAACAAGAGTCAGTGGAAACAACAAACGAGGGGCGCCTGGGTGGCTCAGTCAGTTAAGCGTCCGAGTTCGGCTCAGGTCATGATCTCGTGGTTCATGGGTTCAAGCCCCAAGTAGGGCTCTGTGCTGACAGCTCAGAGCCTGGAACCTGCTTCGGATTCTGTGTCTCCCTCTCTCTCTGCCCCTCCCCTGCTCACATTCTGTCTCTCTCTCAAAAGTAAATAAACATTAAAAAAATATATAAACAACAACATGGATATGTCTTAAAACAATATGCTAAATGAAATAAACCAGACTGAAGGACTCCATACAGTTTGATTCCGTTTATATAATATCCGGGAAAGAGCAAAAGAAGAAGGACACATCAGTGTTTGCAGAGAATGTGAATGAAGGGAAGAAATTTAACTGCAAAGAGGACTAAGGAATTCTTGGAGATGATGAAAACATTCTATACCTAGATTGTGGATGGCTGATGAATTATGCATATTTGCCAAAATCCATAGAACTTCATTTTTTAAAATTCTTTTTAACATTTATTTATTTTTGAGAAACAGAGAGAGACAGAGTGTGAGCGGGGGAGGAGCAGAGAGAGAGGGAGACACAGAATCCGAAGCGGGTTCCAGGCTCTGAGCGGTCAGCACAGAGCCCGACACGGGGCTCGAAGCCATGAACTGTGAGATCATGACCTGAGCTGAAATCAAGAGTCAGACACTTAACTGAGCCACCCAGGCACCCCACCTAAATTCATAGAACTTTAAATATAAAAAGGGTTTTATTGCATTTATATATTATATATAATATTATATATATTATATTATATTATATTATATTACATTATATTATATTATATTATACCTGACTTTATTTTTTTAATGTTTATAGAAGGTGGAGAAAACATCCAGAGATAAAAGACAGATCACTGTAAAGGAATTAAAATTATGCTGATGGCAGACTTCTTAACAACAGGAAAATCCAGAAGACCGTGGGGAAAAAAAATGCTCAGAGAAAATAACTGTCAGCTAGAATTATGTATTACCCCCTAAAAAAATATGTTTTGCAACTGAAGGTAAAATAATTTTCAGATTTAAAAAGTACCACATGATGTGGTATATATATATATACAATAGGATATTACTCAGTGATCAAAAAGAATGAAATGTTGCCATTTTCAACAATGTGGATGGAACTAGAGAGCATTATACTAAACGAAAGAAGTCAGAGAAAAATAAATATCATATGATTTCATTCATATGTGGAATTTTTTTTTTTTCAACGTTTTTTATTTATTTTTGGGACAGAGAGAGACAGAGCATGAACGGGGGAGGGGCAGAGAGAGAGGAAGACACAGAATCGGAAACAGGCTCCAGGCTCTGAGCCATCAGCCCAGAGCCTGACGCGGGGCTCGAACTCCCGGACCGCGAGATCGTGACCTGGCTGAAGTCGGACGCCCAACCGACTGCGCCACCCAGGCGCCCCTCATATGTGGAATTTAAGAAGCAAAACAGATGAACATGAAGGAGGGAAGGAAAAATAAGATAAAAATGACACATTCCCTGCACAAAAGACAGAGGGAGATTCTTAAATATAGAGAACAACGCGAGGGTTGCTGGAGGAGAGGTGGGTGGGGGATGGGCTAGATGGGTGATGGGCATTTAGGAGGGCACTTGTGGGGATGCGTACTGGGTGTTACATGTAAGTTTTGAATTACTAAATTCTACTCCTGAAGTCATTATTACATTCTATGTTAACTAACTTGGGTTTAAATAAAGTTTAAAAATTAAAAATAATACAATAAAATGTTAAAATAAAATAAAAATAAATAAATAAAAAGTACTAGAAGGAATTGAGAGATACATGTGAGCAACTCCGCAGGCTGACGCCCCCCCCCCCCACCCAGCCAGCAAAATTCGTTGTTTTTTTTTTAAACTAACCATTTAAAATCTCTAGAAATGGACCAAAGAGGTACAGCAACAAACAAACAAACAAAGACAAAAAAAAAAAAAACCCATATACTCAAGAAAAGCTACTAGAATTCAGAAAGAACCGTGAGATTCTATGGTATTTGAACACAGCCTCCTTAACCTATCCCAGCTCAGCAAGATGGGAACTCCCCTCCAGACCTGCGCCACCAAGCACATGGAGCTCACTCTTGCCCCAGCCCCCAGCCAGAGGGCTCCCCTCCCAGGGGAACAGGATGTCAGCGTGTCTCATGCTGTCCCCAGCTATGTGTAACTGAAGCAAAGTTCTAGACAAAAATGATTGAGAAGTGAGGCTCTCTTCTTCTACCCAAACCCGGTTTGCGGGGTGGAGGCCCCACGCTGGGCGTAGCGCTGCTGAGAATACTGGGACCCCGGTTGCCTTTGACTCAGCTCTTAAGGCAGCAATTCCATGCCGGGACGAGCTAACGACACTTGGGGCTACCGTCCCCCCCTCCACCACCAAGAAGTCAGTTCTCAAAATGGGAGCGTCACTCCGAGAGAGGCAAGCCATTGCCGCCAACCCTTTTATCCAGAGCCAGCCTCAGAGATTTGCAGAGAAGCAGGCCATAAAACAGATAGCTCTTAATCTCTTCCTAAAGGTACTGCGGGGGGGGGGGGGGGGGGGGGGTGACGGTGGGGGTGGTCCGGAGCCAACGACCAAGAAAGAATTCTTGAAGACACGTTTTTGCAAAAAGAGGTTTTCTTAAAGCACAGGGACAGAACCCGTGGGCAGAACGGGCTGCACTGGGGTTGTGCAGAGTGACTGGTTATATACTATGGAGGTGGGGGAGGTAAAGTCAAATGGGAGGCCTCCAGAAGGACTTTGATCTGCTAAAGGGGACTCCAAAGATACCTGAGGCCTTGCTGTTGTCACCCTAAGGTTGTCTCTCCCTCTAGCAAGGCATTAACATTAAGATAGTAGGCACTTCTAGAGAAACATTTTGCTCTGCCTGCCTCAGTATCCGTCCACGGGCTGCAGGTTATAAGGAAATTTAATTTTACCTGCCATTTCCTTTTTGTTTTTGTTCCCCAGATCACTCTGGAGGGGTGATGTTGGGGTTCCAGGAAACTGAGTCTACAGGTTTCTGGAGACTAGGCTTTCGATAAGATTACCTTTTTCTTGTAACTTACTAAGATATTTGCAAACTGATAGAGACTCCTGTTCTGTATGACTGTGATCTCTATCAGTTAACCATTTGTTTCCTTTCCTTTCCTTTGTTTCTGGGCAGCCAGCAGTGCCTGAGGAATATCACACATATCCCATGGGGTAGGGGCTGTGCTAGCTTGTACTTTGTCCTCAGCCTGCCTTATGCTCCTTCATCAAAACTATCAGAACTAATAAATGAATTAAGTAAAGTTACAGGACACAAAATTAATATACAGAAATTGATTGTGTTTCTATACACCAATAATGAGCTATCAGAAAGACATTAAGTGGGGCACCAGGTGGCTCAGTCGGTTGAGCGTCTGACTCTTGATTTCGGCTCGGGTCATGATCTCTCAGTTTGTGGGTTCAAGCCCCACACTGGGCTTCATGCTGACAGTGTGGAGCCTGCTTAGGCTTCTCTCTCTCTTCTTCTCTCTCTCTCTCTGCCCCTCTTCTGCTTACTCTCACTCTTTCTCAAAATAAATACATAAACTTAAAAAAAATGATCAATAGGTAAAAAGATACACACACACACACACACACACACACATACATACATACTGTGGAATACTACTCAGCCTTAAAATAGAATGAAATCTTGCCATTTGCAATAACATGGATAGACCTAGAAGGTATTATGCTAAGTGAAATAAGTCAGGCAGAGAAAGACAGATAGTATATATGGAATCTAAACAACAAAACCAAAAACTAAACAAAACAGAAATAGACTCATAGATACAGGAAACAAACCTTTGGCTACCAGACTGGGAAGGTGTTGAGGGATGGGCAAAATAGGTTAACGGGGTTAAGAGGTATACACTTTCAGTTATAAAATAAGTAAGTCATAGGGATGAAAAGTATAACATAGCAAATATAGTCAATAATATCATAATAACTTTGTATGGTCAAGGATGGTAACAAGACTTATTGTGGGGATCATTTCATAACGTATAAAATATTGAATCAAAACACTACCAACATACACAAAAAAACCCAAGTCCAACTGGTTTCCCCAATGAAATCTATCAAACATTTAAATAATTAATATCAATTCTTCACTGTTTTCCGAAAAAAAAAAATAGAAAAGAAGGGAAGATTTCCCAACACATTGTATGAATCCATTATTAACCTGATACCAAAACGAGGCAAAATATCAAAAGGAAAGAAAACTAAAGACCACTGTGATGCCATGATTTTGAATTTAAAAATCCTCAACAAAATACTAGCAAACCAGATCCAACAATATACAGAATGAGTGATTCACCATGGTCAAGTAGGATTTATCCTAAGAATGTAAAGTTGGTTTAACATCTAAAAATCAGTTAATGTGATACATCATATCAATTGAAAAAAAAAAAAAGAAACACAAGATCATCTTAATAGATGCAAAAAAAGCATATGACAAAATTCAACACAATATCAGAATTAGGGGGAAAAACTCAATAAATTAGGAAAATAAGAGAACTTTCTATACCTAATAAAGGGCATCTATGAAAAACTCAGCTAAAATTACACTTAATAATGAAAAACTAGGCTTTCCTTCTAAGATCAAGAACAGGACCAGGATGTCTGTCCTCACCACTCTACTCAATACAGTGCTGGAAGTTCTGTATTATTATCTATTTTGAAGCGGGGGAGAGGGGCAGAGAGGGAAGGAGAGAGAGAATCCCAAGGAGGCTCCACACTGTCAGCACAAGAGCCCAAAGCAGGGCTTGATCTCACAACTCATGAGATCATAACCTGAGCCGAAATCAAGAGTCAGACGCTTAACCAACTGAGCCACCCAAGCGCTCCAAATTCATCATTTAAAAAAATTCTTTTATTTACTTTTTTATTTTTTGAAAGAGAGAGAGAGGTGGGGAGAGGCAAAGAGAGAGGAAGGGAGAGAATCCCATGACCCTGAAATCCCATGACACAGGGCTCAATCCCATGACCCTGAAATCATGACCTGAGCCAAAATCAAGAGTCAGACACTTAGCCAACTGAGCCACCCAGGTATCCTGTACTGGAAGTTTTAGCTAGAAGGTCTACCTAGTTCCAGGTAAGAAAAAGAAAAGGCATCCAGATTTGAAAAGAAGACGTAAAATGATCTCTTTTGGAAGATGATATGATATTGTATATAAAATCCTAATGACTGCACTAAAACCATATTGGAGCTAATAAATGAGTTCAGCAACGTGCATAATACATGATTAATATAAAAAGTCAACTGTATTTGTATGTTATTGCAATAAATAATCGGAAAACTTAATTAAGGAAACAATTCCACTTACAATGGCATCAAAAAGAATAAAACACTTAGGAATAAATTTAATAGAAGAAGTGTAATACTATATTCTGAAAAGTACAAAACATGGTTGAAAAAAATTTTTAAAGATCTAAATAAACGGAAGAACACCTGATGTTCATGGATCGGAAGACATAATATTGCTAAGACGACAACCCTCCCCAAGTTGATCTATAGAGTCAATGCAATTTCTAATAGAATTCCACCAAACTTGAATTCATAAGTTGATTCTAAAATTTGTATGGGACTATACATCACCCAGAATGGCCAAAACAATCTTGAAAACGAACCATAAAGTTCAAAGCCTCACACTTACTGATTTCATAACTTAATCAAAGCAATGATAATTGATACCATTTTTACAGCATAAGAATAGACATAGAAATTGATAGAATAGGGGTGCCTGGGTGGCTTAGTCGGTTGACAGTCTGACTTCAGCCCAGGTCATGATCTCACAGCTTGTGAGTTCGAGCCCCATGTCGGGCTCTGTGCTGACAGCTCAGAGCCTGGAGCCTGCTTCTGCTTCTGTGTCTCCCTCTCTCTCTGCCCCTAACCCACTCTTATTCTGTCTCTGTCTCTCTCAAAAATAAATAAACATTAAAAAAATTTAAAAAAATCTAAAAAAAAAAAGAAAAGAAATTGATAGAATAGAACTGAGAATTCAGAAATGAAACCATGCAACTATTGCCAACAGATTTTCAACAAGGGCACCAAGACCATTCAATGGGGAAAGAATATTCTTGTTAGCAAATGATGCTGGGACTACTGGATAGCCACATGCAAAGGAATGAAGTTGGACCTTTATCTCACAATATACATAAAAATTAACTCAGAATGAATCAAAGACCTAAATGTAAGAGCTATGACTGTAAAATTCTTAGAAGAAAATATAGGAGTAAGTCTTCATAACCTTGGATTTGGCAAAGGATTCTTATATAGGACACAAAAAACGTGAGCAACAAAGAAAAAAATAGGGTAAATTGGAGTTCAAAAAAAGTAAAAAACATTTGTGTTTTGAAGGACACTATCAAGGAACTGAAAAAACAATCCACAGATGAGAAAAAATATTTGAAAATCATATATCTGACAAGGATTGTTTACCTATAATATATCAAGAATAGTTAACAAGCCAATTTAAAATTGGGTGAAGGACCTAAATAGACATTTCTCCAACAAAGATACACACGTGGCCAGTAAGTTCATGATGAGACACTCAACATCATTACTCATCGAGGAAATGCAAATCAAAATGACAATGAGATACCACTCACAACCACTAGGGGGACTAGAATCAAAAAGTCAGTAACACATGTTGGTGAGGTTGTAAAGAAATTAGAACCCTCATTCACTACTGGTAGTGTGTAGTTATTTTGGAAAACAGTCTGCCAATTTCTCAAGTATTTAAATGTAGAGGTATCATGTGACCCAGCGATTCCACTCCAAAGGATATACCCAAGAGAAATGAAAACATGCCACATGAAAACTTGTACACAAATGTTCATAGCAGCATTATTCATAATAGCCCAAAATTAGAGAGAACCCAAATGTCAATCAACTGATGAGTGGATAAACAGAATATAGTATACCTTTAGAATGGAATATCGTTTGGTCATAAAGTGGAATGATGTGCCGATATATGCTATAATATGGATGACCCTTGAAAACGTTTAGTTAAAGAACCCAAATACAAGATGCCACATATTGTGTGATTCTATTTAGATGAAATGTCCAGAATAGGCAAATCCAAAGAGATGGAAAATAGATTAGTGGTTGCCAAGGGCTGAGAGAAAAGAAAAATGGGAATTGTATCCATTTCATAACAAATTACCACAAACTGGCTGGCTGAAAAGCCACATAAATGTATTCTCTCACAGTTCTAGAGGCTAGAAGTCAGAAATCTAAGGAGCCATACTCCCTCTAAAGACTCTAGGGAAGGATCCCTCCTTGCCTCTTTCTAGCTTCTGGTGGCTGCAGGCAATTGGGGGCATTCCTTGGCTTGTAGCTGCATCCTGTAAGGTGCCACCACCTCCACATGGCTTTCTTCTCTGTGTTCATCCCTATGTGCCTTCTCCTCTTCTTAGAAGGTCACTAGTATTGGATCTAGGATCCATGCTAACTCAGTATGACCTCATCTGAACGAATTATATGTGCAAAGATTTTATCTCCAAATACGGTTGCATGCTGAGGTTCCAGGTAGACATGAATTTTAAGGAACACCATTCAACCCATGATAGGGAGTGCCTGCTAACAGGTACAAGTTTTCTTTTTGAAAATGCCCTAAAATTGACCGTAGTGTTGGCTGCATGTATTTGTAAGTATATTAAAAACTACTTAATTATATACTTTAAATGGGAGAGCTATATGGCCCATGAATTATATCTCAAAAAAATGTATATCTAAAAAGCAAAAAGAATTGATTCACCAAACTTTCAGTAAAGGAACTTCTTTTTTTTTAATGTTAATGTTTATTTACTTTTGAAAGAAAGAGACAGAGCGTGAGAGGGAGAGGGGCAGAGAGAGAGGGAGACACAGAATCTTAAGTAGGCTCCAGGCTCTGAGCTGTCAGCACAGAGCCCAACGTAGGATTTGAACCCACGAGCTGTGAGATCATGACCTCAGCCAAAGTTGGATGCCCAACCAACTGATCTACCCAGGCACCCCTCAGTAAAGAAACTTCTAAAAGATGTGCAGAAAGAAGGAAAGTGATCCCAGAAGGAAGATCTGAGATGTAAGAAGGGACAGTTAACTTGAGCTGGAAGTTAAGTCCCTGAAGATCACGGACTTTATTTTCTTCACTGCCTTAGTCCCTAGACTTATGGTAGACCCTATATTCCCTAGAGCTAAGAATATGTGTTAGATAAATGGTTGTCGAACAAATTAGTAAATAGGGGCATAAATTAAAATAAACATTTTCATTAAATAACAACATCAAATTTTTATAATTAAAACAAATAACCAGTTCTCGGAAGATGGAAGAGTAGGAGGATCCTGAACTCATCTCCTCTCATGGACACAATGGGATAACAGCCACATCGGGGCAACTAACTTTGGAAATACCTAAAGACTGGTGGAAGAGACTTTCTACAGTTAATCAGAGAGGCCACATTGAAAAGGGGGCAGAGGGGCGCCTGGGTGGCGCAGTCGGTTAAGCGTCCGACTTCGGCCAGGTCACGATCTCGCGGTCCGTGAGTTCGAGCCCCGCGTCAGGCTCTGGGCTGATGGCTCAGAGCCTGGAGTCTGTTTCCGATTCTGTGTCTCCTTCTCTCTCTGCCCCTCCCCCGTTCATGCTCTGTCTCTCTCTGTCCCAAAAATAAATAAACGTTGAAAAAAAAAATTTAAAAAAAAAAAAAAAAAAAAGAAAAGGGGGCAGAGATGTGGTTAGGAACCAAATCCCTGGCAAGACTAACCACAAATGGGAGGAACACCACAAGCACAGAGAAGTAAGAGTATCACACCCCATATCAGGAACCCCAGGAACAGAGGACCTGTACTGGGAAGATGAGTCCCCACGTGTTTCGGCTTTGAAAACCTTCAGGGCTTCACTCCTTAACTTCACAAATTTTTATAATCCGTGGGGCTTAACTCCAGCTACTTTAAAAATCAGTGGGCTTACATTCAGGAGAGCTGAAGGCAATAGGAAACTAAATCCCTGCCCTTAAAAATACAGCATAGAGGGGCATCTGGGTGGCTCGGTCAGCTAAGCATCTAACTTCAGCTCAGGTCGTGATCTCATGGATCATGAACTTGAGCCCCATGTCGGGCTCTATGCTAACAGCTCAGAGCCTGGAGCCTGCTTCAGATTCTGTGTCTCCCTTTCCCTCCACCCCTCCCCCACTCACATTCTGTCTGTCTCTCTCTCACAAATAAATAAACATTAAAAAAAAATTTAATACAGCATAGAAGCAGCAGTTTGCAGAACACCTGGGGAATACGAGATGGGGATTTATTTACTAATCTCAGAACATGTGCTGGAGGAACAGGGATCTTTAGGAGACTTCTCCAATAACAAAAGAGCTCATAGGTACCATTTCTCCCCTAACCCCACCCCCAGCCTAGCTCGCCAGACACTTGTGGGAGCCAGAACAAACACTCTCCACCTATCCTGCTAACATCACATGCCCCACTGCTGTGTTCGCCCGTGGATCCACCCCATCGAAGTCACCCCGCTCTGTAGGTATCCCTCCAAAGCGACTCCTGCGCAGCATAGGCTTTAAGCAATGTCACTAGGGACCAGTGCCACTGCAATGTGACTCCTGCCCCGGCAAGAGGGGAAGATAGCCACACATCCCACTGTGCCCACAGTCCCAGCAGCTAACCTTATAGATGCCAGTACAGACAAGGTGCCTTACCAATCAGTGTGACTGCAGCCCTAGTAGACAGACTGGGGGCAAGCATCTGATCTGACTGCCAGGCCTGCTCACCAGTGAAAGTCTCTGGGTGGACAAGGCAGGCCCGTGTGACTGCAGTCCTGGCAGATGGGCTGAGAGCAGGCATCTGGTCTGACTGTTAACACCACCTAACTACAAGCCCATGGGCCCAAATAGGTCCCTAAACACCACAGGGACCAACCCCTACCCGGTGCTCCTACAACAGGCAAAGTGAGCCATTACAGCTGAGTGAACTAAAGGCAAACACAGTCACAACAGTAGGGTGCATACAACACACATAGGAGATACCCCTGAAGCACCGGGTTCTGGTGAACGGGGAACATTGTGCTATCAGGCAACACAAGACCTCTTCTTCATAAGGCCACTACTTGAGATGTAGCTGACTTTCCTAATACATAGGAGATGTAGCTCACTTTCCCAGTACACAGAAACAAACACAGAGAATTTGACAAAATGAGGAGACAGAGGACTATGTCCCAAAAGAAAGGACAGGGCAAAACCACAGCAAAAGAGCTAACTGAAATGGAGATAAGCAATATGCTTGGTAAAGAATTCAAAGTAATTACCATAAAGATGCTCACTGGACTTGCAAAGAGAAGAGGTCCTCAGTGAGACGTTCAACAAAGATATAAAATATAAAAAAAAGGACCAGTCAGAGATGAAGCACTCGAAAACTGAAATAAACAACACCATAGAGGGAGTCACAGCAAATTAGAGGATACAGAAGAACAGGTCTGCAATCTGGAAGATGGGACAATGGAAAGCAATCAAGCTGAAGAACAAAAAGAAAAAAAGACCAACAAAAATGAAGAATCGGTTAAGAGAACTCAGGGACACAATCAAGCATGATAACATTTGCATTGTAAGGATCCCAAAAGGAGAAGAGAGAGGAAGAGAGCAGAAAATGTATCTGAAGAAATAACAACGGAAAAGTTCCCTAATCTGGGGAAGGAAACAGACATCCTGACCTAGCAGGCACATAGATTCCCCCAACAAAATTAACACAAGGAGACCCACGCGAAGACATATAATTACTAAAATGGCAAAAAGTTATGAGAATTTTTTAAGTAGCAAGAGAAAAGAAAACAGTTATATGCAAGGGAAATCCCATAAGGCTGCTGCTTTTTCAGCAGTCGCTTTGCAGGCCAGAAGGAAGTGATATGATACATTCCAAGTGCTGAAAGGGAAAAACCTGCAACCAAGGTTATCATTCAGACTGGGAGAGAGAAAGAGTTTCTCAAACAAAAACTAAAGGAGTTTATCACCACTAATTCAGCCTTTCAAGAAATGTTAAAGGGAATTCTTAGAGTGGAAAGAAAAGGCCATAATCAGGAATAAGAAAATTATGAAGGAAGAAAATTCATAGGCAAATGCAAACCTATAATAAAAGTAGTTGATTAAGCACCTATAAAACCAGTATGGAGGTTTTAAAAAAGCAAGAAAATCAATTACATTCACATACACACACACACACACACACACATCTCCCTTAGTCAAGAGATTTCCAAGATAAAAGGATATAAAGTATAACATCATGTACATAAAATGTGAGGAAGGAAGTAAAAATTCGGTGCTTTTACAAGGGGTTCAAACTTACCCATCAACTTCATATAGACTGCTATGCACAGAAGACATTATATATGAACCTAATGGTAACCACAAATCAAAAACCTATAATGGATTAAAAAAATAAAGAGAAAGAGAGAAAGGAATCTAGTCACAACACTAAAGAAAGCCATCAAACCACAAGGGAAATGAGCAAGAGGAGAAAGAAATAGAGAAAAACTACAAAAACAATAGTTTTTACCATTGTAACAAAATGGCAATAAGTATATACCTATCAATAATTGCTTTAAATGCAAATGAACTAAATGCTCCAATCAAAAGACACAGGGTGGCCAAATGGATAAAAAAAAGCAAGACCCATCTATATACTTCCTACAAGAGACTCAATCCAGGCCTAAAGTCACATGCAGATTGAAAGTGAAGGAATGGAAAAGCATTTACCATGCAAATGGAAGCAAAAATAAAGCTGGGGTAGCAATACTTATATTGGAGAAAATAGACTTTAAAACAAAGACTATAACAAGAAACAAAGTAGAACACTACATAATGATAAAGGGAACAATCCAACAAGAGAATATAACAAATGTTAAGTATATATGCACCCAGCATGGAAGCACCTAAATATATAAAGCAACTATTAACAGATGAAAAGAAAGAAATTGATTGTAATACAATAATAGTAGGGGACTTGGCACCCCACTTACATCAATGGATGGATCATCCAGACAGAAAATTGAAAGGGAACAGGTTTGAATGACACATTAGACCAGATGGACCTAACAGATATATACAGAACACTGCATCCAAAAACAGCAGAATACACATTCTTTTCAAGTGCACATGGAACATTCTCCAGAATAGATCACATGTTAGGCTAAAAAACAAGCCTCTGTGAATTCAAAAAGACTGAAATCAGGTCACACATCTTTTCTGACCACAATGGTATGAAACTAGACATCAATTACAGGAAAAATTCTGGAAAGATCACAAATACACGGAGGCCAAATAACATTCTGATAAATAATGAATGAGTCAACCAAGAAATCAAAGAGGAGATAAAAAAAGATACAGGGAGACAAATGAAAATGAAAACACAATGGACCTGGGGCACCTGGGTGGCTCAGTCGGCTAGGCATCCAACTCTTGAGTTAGGCTCAGGTCATGATCTCATGGTTGTGAGATTGAGCCCCGGGTTGGGCACGATGCTGGATGTGGAACCTGCTTGAGATTCTCTCTCTCCCTCTCCCTTTGTCCCACCCAACTTGTACACACATGCTCTCGCTCTCTCTCTCTCTCAAAAAAAAAGTAAATAAATAAAGAAAAGAAAACACAATGGTTCAAAATCTTCAGGATGCAGCAAAAGCAGTTCTAAGAGGGAAGTTTATAGCAATATAGGCCTACCTCAAAAAGGAAGAAAATCTCAAATAAACAACCTAACCATACACCTAACGGAGTTAGAAAAAGCAGAAAAAACAAAACCCAAAGATAGTAGAAGGAAGAAAATGATAAACATTAGAGCAGAAATACATGAAATAGAAACTGAAAAAACAGTAAGACAGATCAATGAAACTGGGAGCTTGTTCTTTGAAAAGATCAACAAAATTGATAAACCTTTAGCCAGACTCACTAAGAAAAAAAAGAGAGAGGACTCAAATAAAATCAGAAATGAAAAAGGAGAAATAACTACCAACATCACAGAAATACAAAATATTTTAAGAGAATATATTTTTAAATGTTTATTTATTTATTTAGAGAGACAGCATGAGCAGAAGAGGGGCAAAGAGATACGGACAGAGACAATCCCAAGTAGAATCCACACTCTCAGTGCAGAGCCTGATGTGGAGCTCAATCCCATGAACCAGGACATCATGACCTGAGCCAAAAACAAGAGTCAGACACTTAACCGACTGAGACACCCAGGTGCCCGTTAAGAGAATATTATGAAAAATTACAAGCCAAAAAATTGGACAGCCTAGAAAAAAATGAATAAATTCCTAGAAATATATAATCTTCTAAAACTGAACCAAGAAGAAATCAAAATTTTGAACAAACCGATTACCAGCAATGAAATTGAATCAGTTAACAAAAAAAACCCTCCCAACCAACGAAAGCCTAGGACCAGATGGCTTCACAAGCGAATTCTACCAAATGAATCCTACCAAACATTTAAAGAAGAGTTAATACCTATTCTTCTCAAACTATTCCAAAGAAGAGAAGAGGAAGGAAAGCTTCCAAATTCATTGAAGCCAGCATTACTGTCACACTAACACCAGATAAAGACACTACAGAGCAATATCTCTGATGAATACAGATGCAAAAATCCTCAACAAAATATGAGCAAACTGAATTCAACAATACATTAAAAAAAATCATCCACCACAATCAAGTGGGATTTATTTCCAGGATGCAAGCGTGGCTTAAGAGTCTCAAATCAATCAACATGAAACATCACATTAACAAGAGAAAGGATAAAAACCATACTGTCATATCAATAGATACGGAAAAAGTACTTGACAAAGTACAACATCCATTCATGATAAAGACTCTCAACAAACTAGGTTTAGAAGGCATGAACCTCAACATGATAGAGGCCACACGTGAAAAAAACCACAGCTAATATCATGCTCAATGGTGAAAAACAGAGCTTTTCCTTGAAGATCATCAGCAAGGACGTCCACTCTCACCACCTGTATTTAACAGGGTACTGAAAGTCCTATCATAGCAATCAGACAACAAAAAAGCAATAAAAGGCATCCAAATCCATGAGGAAGAAGTCAAACTTGCAGATGACATGATTTTTATATAGAAAACCCTAATGATTCCACCAAAAAAACTGCTAGAACTGATAAACGAATTCAGTAAAGTTGCAGGATACAAAGTCAATGTACAGAAATCTGTTGCATTTCTATACATCAATAATGAAGGAGCAGAAAGAGAAATTAAGAAAACAATCTCATTTATAATTGCACCAAAAAGAATAAAATACCTAGGAAGAAACTTAACCAAGGAGGTGAAAGATCTGTTCTCCAAACACTATAAAATATTGATGAAAGAAATTGAAAATGACACAAACAAATGGAAATCTATTCCATGCACATGGATTGAAAGAACAAATATAGTTAAAATGTCCATACTACCCAAAGCAATCTATAGATTTAATGCAACCCCTATCAAAATACCACCAACGTCTTACACAGAGCTAGAACAAACAGTCCTGAAGATTTGCGTGGAACCACAAAAGACCCCGAATAGCCAAGGCAATCTTGAGAAAAAACAAAGCTGGAGGTATCATAACCGCAGATTTCAAGATACACTACAAACTGTAGTCATCAAAACAGTATGGTACCGGCACAAAAGCAGACACACGGGTCAACAGAACAGAATAGAGAGCCCCAAAATAAACCCATGCATATCTGGTCAATTAACCTATAGCAAAGGAGCCAAAAACATACAAGGGAAAGACAGTTTCTTCAATAAATGACTCTGGGAAAACAGGGCAGCAACATACAAAAGAATGAAACTGGACAACTTTCTTACACCACGCATAAAAATAAACTCAAAATGAATTAAAGACCTACATGTGAGGCCTGAAACCATAAAACTCCTAGAAGGAAGCATAGGTAGTAATGTCTTTTACATCAGCTATAGAAACATGTTTCTAGATCTGTCTTCTCAGGTAAGGGAAACAAAAGCAAAATTAAACTATTGGGAATACACAAAAACGAAAAGCTTCTGTACAGTGAAGGAAATCACCAACAGAACAAAAAGGCAACCTACTGAATGAGAAAAGATATTTGCAAATGACATCTCTGATAAAGGGTTAACATTCAAAAAATATAAGGAACAGATACAACTCGACACCCAAAAACCAAACAATCCAATTTAAAAATGGGGCAGAAGACACGAAGAGACATTTGTCCAAAGAAGACATACACATGGCCAACAGACACATGGAAAGATGCTCAACATCACTCATCATCCAGGAGATGCAAGTCAAAACCACAACAACATATCACCTCATACCCGTCAGAATGGCTAAAATCAAAACGCAAGACACAACAAGTGTTGGCAAGGATACAGAGAAAAAGGAACCTCATGTACTATCGGTGGGAACAGAAACTGGTACAGCTGCTGCGGAGAACAGGAGGTGCCTTAAAAAATTTAAAATAGAATTGTCATATGATTCAGTAATTCCACTATCAGGTGTTTACTCAAAGAATACAAAAACCCTAACTCAAAAAGATCTATGCACGCCTACATTTATTGCAGCATTACTTAAAATAGCCAAGTTATGTAACAAATTAAGTAACCCGCGTGTCCATCGATAGACGGCTGGATAAAGAAAATGTGGGGTACAAATACAATGGAATATCATTACTCGGCCAAAAAAAAAAAAAAAAAAAAAAAAAAAAAAAAAAAAAAAGAATGGGCTCTTGCCATTTGCAACAACATGGATGGAGCTGGAAGGTATAATGCTAAGTGAAATAAGGCCGAGAAAGACAAATACCATATGATTTCACTCACATGTGGAACTTAAGAAACAAAACAAATGGACGAACAAAGAAGAAAAGACACAAACAAAACATCAGACTCTTAACGATTGGAATAGACTGTTAGTCGCCAGAGGGCATGGGGCAGTGGGTGAAATCGGGAAGGGGATTAAGAGTACACTTTAAGGGGCGCCTGGGTGGCGCAGTCGGTTAAGCGTCCGACTTCAGCCAGGTTACGATCTCGCGGTCCGTGAGTTCGAGCCCCGCGTCAGGCTCTGGGCTGATGGCTCAGAGCCTGGAGCCTGTTTCCGATTCTGTGTCTCCCTCTCTCTCTGCCCCTCCCCCATTCATGCTCTGTCTCTCTCTGTCCCAAAAAATAAACGTTGAAAAAAAAAAAAATTAAAAAAAAAAAAAAAAAAGAGTACACTTTAAGTGGTGAGCCCAGAGTAAGGCACAGAATTGCTGACTCATTATATCGTACCCTTGAAACTAATATAACACATACGTTAACTACACTTCAATAAAAAACAAATAAACAAGATAAAACATAGAGTAAAAAAAAAAGCACATAAGCTGAGAGTGTGTTCAGAGAGCAATGAAATGTTCTGGAATTTTTCAGGCATAGGCTGAAGACATTAATTTTGGACTTTGTAAATTAAATATGCACGAAACTATTTCAAAAGGAACAATTAAGAGATAAAGAGGGTATAACTCCTAGCTAATTGAGCAAAAACTTGGGAAAAAAGAGAAAGGGATGGTCAATTAATCCAGTAGAATTCTGGAAAGGAGGCGAGTACATAGAATGCGCGACAATTAGAAAGCAAAATAAATGAGTCGACAGGAAAAAAAATCCAAATACATCAGAAATAGATGTAAATAGATAAAATCTTCCATTTAGCTATTTTTTAATGTTTATTTATTTTTGAGACAAAGAGAGAGCATGAGCAGGGGAGGGGCAGAGAGAGAGGGAGACACAGATCTGAAGGAGGCTCCAGGCTCTGAGCTGTCAGCACAGAGCCTGACACGGGGCACAAACTCAAGAACCACGAGATCATGACCTGAGCTGAAGTCGGACACAACCGACTGAGCCACCCAGGCACCCTGACAAAATCTTCCATTTAGAAGACATTATTACAGCAGCTTGGAAACAAACCCAGCTAAACTCTACTTAAAGATACACATCTTAAAGATGTATATATAGAAAAAAAAAATGCATATAAATGCACACACCTTTAACCCAAACCCTAAAAACCCTAAAACCAAATGTGTTTCCAAATTCAGGTTAGTTTTAATTTCAGAAATCCGTATCGGTCATAGCTTATATTTTACATTACACTCTCATTGGGGTTTGAGGTATCGCCTCTTAATCACACACAGTAGTATTCCGAAGGAAACATAAATGCTCACACTAAGAGAATAAGACGATAAATAGCTTCACATCAGCATAGAACAGATTTTGCTGTCAAAGGAATCACAAGAAAAACTTGTTTTCCGAGCTCTTTGGTTTTCAGAAGGGCAGATACGTAATTACAGATTTAAACCAAGCACATTTTAGCTCGAAGAACTCTCATACCTGTGGCAATGTTGAACAAAACAGGCTCCAGGGGCAAACAACATTATTAGGGCAACCAAACAAGGATCTTTTTTAAAGCTTCAGTGTACCAGGAAGATGTAACAATCCTAAATATGTGTACACTTACTGAGACAGCCTCCAAACATAAAGACAAATGGGCAGTACAATAAGGGCGATTTGTTGTACGCCTCAAATAATTCTCAATTTATTATACCCTGTCTATCCAGTATTTTAGTGTGTGTCTTGTCCCAACCGGATTACAATAAATCAGGACTGAGTGGGTGTTTTCATGGAGGAATGACTTCCCAGTTGAAAGGCGCTAAGTGAGGCCCTGTATGCTCATGACCTCCTTTGACCCTACAACATGGGGCTTGGTGTCTCCCTGTGGCAACAAGGGAGATGGAAGAATTTGCCCAAAGCCATATTGCTAAGTACCAGAGTTTGGAGTCAAACTTAGTTCTGCTGGACTCCGAAGACGCAGGACCTTTTCAGTGTATCATGAAATAAGCCCGAGGCATTGTCCCTTCATTTATTGGCGTTAAAACGGCAGCCATGACATAGGAGAATTAAAATCGGGACAAGGGATCTCTATATACTATCTGTTACCATTTTCCGGGAGGCATATTCTCAAGCATCCATGCGTGAGAGACACAAGGATTTGCACAATCTTCATCCTCCTGCTTCTCCCCAAATCTTGCCCTTTTCTCCCTGACCTTAGGACATCTTTGAAACGAGAACTCGCAATCCCAAGACATCCTGAAATTTCTCAGCATGACATTCATATCATGCTTTTAACAAAAAAAAAAAAAAAAAAAAAAAAGCGAATTGTTTGGGTAAAGGACGAACTAATAATTTAAAATGTAGAGACTTTTTAAACCGATTTCACATGTTTTTCTACTCTCATTCACCAATTCCCCTCCATAAAATGGAGAAACTAATCATAACTAAAATCGGTCACAGTAGCAGCCGTTGGCATACAAACACACAGTGAAAATAAAGGCTAGAAATAAAAACGGCGTGTTTGCCCTTATGGTTAAAGAACACCAGAGACCAACCGACAATTACCAGGGATAGAGATCACAGAACAATCGCGACAAAACTCCCCTCATGGCTCACATGAACGGACGGAGACGTGCAAACTCACCGTCCACCGCAAGAGGGCGCGCGTCCAAAGGGAGTGAAAGGTCATCCTGCCCTAAATCCGCACCGGAAGAGTAAATCCCTGTCCAAAGGGGTTAGGAATATTTTTATAACCGGGGCCTGCTGCCAGAGTTGATAAAGCAAGGATCCAAATTAGGAGTTTCCTCCAATACTACCATTGTGTTGTCAATTGCATTTCTATAATGAATTCTATATAAAGAATGGTAAATGCGCCTGTCTGTATGGTAAAACAGAAACCAAATGAATTGTTCCCATAGAACAGTTCCAGTAAGTGTCAGCATTAAGTGAATCTCACTTTTGGCGGACTTGGCCAAAAACTGGCGGGTAAAGAGGATTCAGCCTGCACTTCCCCTTTATAAAGGAAGGAAGGAAGGAAGGAAGGAAGGAAGGAAGGAAGGAAGGAAGGGGGGAATGTATGGATTTAAACCTTGTATCGCTTATAAACCACGGAAGAGTGAAAACCTTGAGTTCAAATTCCAGTTTTATTATCTTTCGAAAGTATGCACGGCAGCTGTCTCGGCCTGTCTCTCTGTATCACTGGTACAGGGTGTCGCTCGGATATCTCAGTCCTTCAAACGGCTTCAACTGTCAACTCCGCCCTGCAGATCTGATCTGTCTACCAAGAACCTGCAACACGGCCAGGTACTCACCAGTGAGGAGGCGGTGTGAGTGTTCATGGGCCAGATGCAGGCTTTGGGGGCAGGCAGTTCGGTGTTTGGACACCGGCTCCACCTCTTACTGGCTATATGGAACCTTGGGCTAGTCTTGGAATCTGCCTGAGCCTCTGTTTCCTTATCTGTAAAACGGGAATGATAATAGGACCTACCCCAGAGGGTTAAGTCTTCAGTGAAATAAATAACGTAAACCAGGTGGTAAAGTGCTTAGTCCCAGCATGTGCTCTGTACATGTTCATTATTATACTTTATTTATTCACAGATATTTACTGAACACCTACGGTGTACCAGGTACCATTCTAGATGCTCGGGATGCATCCGTGAGCAAAACGGGAATAATCCCTTCCGCTGTGGGCTTGCATTCTAGCAAGGAAAGGCAGACAGCAAACAACAGACATCCCAAGTAAACAACGGATGCTAGAAGGCGAGAGCTAATACGTGCTAAGAAAAAGAAAAGAAGTAAGCAGAAAACCAGTTACCGTTTTAAACAGGGTGGTCAAGGTAGGCCTCATTTAGAGGTGCGGCTTAAGTAAAGAATTGGAGGGGGTGTGGCAGATACCCTGGAACTATGGGGGCGGGATGGGGCGGGGCGGCAGGGCGGAGGAGTTCAGGCAAATGAAACAGCCAGTTCAAAGGTTCGGCTGCAGAAATACGCCTGGCTTATTCCAGAACAGCAAAGAAGCCCGGGGCTAGCTGGAGCAGGAAGAACATCCGCACCCCCAAATGGCCCGTTCTCACATCAAGCTACACGAGGTCCAAAGCAAAACTCAGACTCTAACATTCGTCCAAGATCATAACTTGGAAGTCATTTTTTATGCCTTCTCCCCTACATTCCTTACGTGCTATTATTTTTTTTTTAATTTATTTATTTTGGTGTCTTTAGATTTACCCTTTTCTTTCCATCTCTTGCTGTCCTAACACAGAGAAAGGTTACAGCTTGGCCTTAAGACTAAAAAATGTATGGTGCCCTTCTTTGTAAGTTGCAAAGGTCTGTGAAATGTTACGAAGCTGGGGGGGGGGCGGGTTCTCGATTTTAGGTGTCCCTGCTCTGTCCCTCAGCACGTGTTTAAGCTGCCTGGCCGTATCCACAACTGCCTTGCACCTGTCTGAATACTTACCACCCACTTTACTTCTAGGTTAGTTCAGTTTCTTTTTTTTTTTTTTTAATTTTTTTTTTTTTAACGTTTATTTATTTTTGGGACAGAGAGAGAGAGAGCATGAACGGGGGAGGGGCAGAGAGAGAGGGAGACACAGAATCGGAAACAGGCTCCAGGCTCTGAGCCATCAGCCCAGAGCCTGACGTGGGGCTCGGACTCACGGACCGCGAGATCGTGACCTGGCTGAAGTCGGACACTTAACCGACTGCGCCACCCAGGCGCCCCAGGTTAGTTCAGTTTCTTAACTAGTCTCCCCCTTCAGTATCTACTAGCTATAATCTGTACAGTGCAAAACTTTCTGATTGACCTTTCTAAGATGTTACATTCATTAGTCATCTCTATACTTAAGGACTCATAATGACCATTTATTACTTACCAGATAAAGTCTAAATTGCAATGCCTGTCCTCCTAATTATAAACAACTTGACATCAGAAACTTAGTTTTAAACTTCTATTGTAGTCCAAGAAATGCTTAGCATGGTGAGTGATACATTACTGAATTGATTGGAAAAGAAAGGGAAAATTGAAAGAAAAGATAAAAAAGCGAACTTTACATAGTGCCAAATTCTTTCAGTTCTGAGGGCCATATCGTGTGTGTGTGAGTGTGTGTGTGTGTGTGTGTGTGTTTTAATCAGGTTCCTTGAGGTATAATCTACATACAGAAAGACTTACTCCTTAACGCGTATATTCTCTGAGTTTTGACAGATGCATATGGTTGTGTAACTACCATTGCAGTCAAGATCTAGAATGGTTAGAGAGCACTCTAAAACATTCCCTTGCACCTTTGTGTTCAACCCTTCCCTCTGCCCCCGGAAATTATTGATCTGTTTCTCTCTTGTTCCTATACTTCTCTCCTTTTCCGCATGACACATAAATGGATTCATCCAGCTTCTTTCACTTAGCATAATGTAATTTGAAATTCACCATGTAATTTGAAATTCACCATGTTGTTATGTCGTTGCATGTATCAATAATTTGTTCCTTTTTCCATGGTATGGATGGACCACAGGTTGTTTATCCATCTACCAGCTGAAGAACATTTAGATCGTTTCCAGTTTGGGGCAATTATGAATAAAGTTGATATAATTGTACAGGTTTTTGTGTGAGCATTTGTGTTCATTTTTTTCTTGGAAAATACACAGAAGCAAACCCGTCGGCGTGGGGTACGCTTACTTTTTAAAGAAACACCAAACCGTTTTCCAAAGTGGCTGTAACCATTTTTCATTCCCACTAGCACTCCAGGACGGTTCTAGGTGTTCCAGACTCTCATCAGCACTTGGTATTGTCAGTTTTTTTATTTATCATTATTTTATCAAGTCTAACAGGTATATTTCACAGTGGTTTTAATTTGCATTTCCCTAATGACAATGTGCTTGCTTGCCATCTGTATATTTGGTGAAATGTCTATTCGAATCTTTTGTTCTGTTTTTTAAAGGATTTTTTTTTCAACGTTTATTTATTTTTGGGACAGAGAGAGACAGAGCATGAACGGGGGAGGGGCAGAGAGAGAGGGAGACACAGAATCGGAAACAGGCTCCAGGCTCTGAGCCATCAGCCCAGAGCCTGACGCGGGGCTCGAACTCACGGACCGCGAGATCGTGACCTGGCTGAAGTCGGACGCTTAACCGACTGCGCCACCCAGGCGCCCCACTTTTGTTCTGTTTTTAATTGCTTTGTTTTCTTGTTACTGACTTTCGAGAAATCATTGTCATTCTGGATACAAGTCTTCTAACAAATATATGTTTTGCAAATATTTTCTCCTAGTCTGTAGTTTGTCTTTTTTTTTTTTTTAATGTTTTAATGTTATTTATTTTTGAGAGGGAGAGAAAGAGAGAGAGGGTCAGGGGCAGAGAGAAGGAGACAGAGAACCTGAAGAAGGCATCGAGCTATCAGCACAGAGCCGGATGCAGGGCTCCAACTCACAAGCCGTGAGATCAGGACCTGAGGTGAAGTCTGATGCTTAACTGACTGAACCACCCAGGCGCCCCTGTGGTTTGTCTTTTTAAAAACTGCGTACAATGGAACTCATATTGGTGTACAATTCTGAGTTTTAACACATGCACAGATTCTTGTAACCACCTCCACAAACAGGATACAGAACATTCCAATACCCAAAAAAATCCCTCATGTTCTCCCTTTGGGCAGACCCTCTCCCCAACCCAATCTCTGGCAACCTGTTTCTGTTCTATAGTTTTGCTTTTTTCAGTATCTCGAATAAATGAAATCTTATAGCATATAATCTTCTGGGCCTGGTTCTTTCACATAGTATAATGCCGAACAGTAGTCTGTTACACGGATGTACCACAGTTTATCTACCCGTTTGCCCACTCAAGGACATTTAAGTTGTTTCCAGTTTTTGGTAATAAGGATTTTTGGAAAATAAATTCAATGCTTATGATGAATAAACACAAAATATCAGACACTCTTGAAGACAACAGATTGAAGCAACATTGTTAAGTTTGAGAAAATCAGCGAAGAAGGGTTATCAGCAAAGTGGACACAGAGACCATCATGGGACCAACTCAGGATAATGTACCCTCGGGGAACGAGGGGAACCCAAAGTCTGCCCGAGGAGCAAGGTGAACCAGAAGAACAGTCCAGGTCGGGGCACCTGGGTGGCTCAGTCGGTTAAGTGTCCAACTTGGGATCAGGTCATGATCTCGGAGTTCGTAGGTTCAAGCCCCGCGTCGGGCTCTGTGCTGACAGCTCAGAGCCTGGAGCCTGCTTCAAATTCTTTGTCTCCCTCTCTCTCTACCCCTCCCCCACTCATGCTCTGTCTCTCTCTGTCTCAAGAATAAATAAATGTGTGTGTGGGGGGTGATGGGTATTGAGGAGGGCACCTTTTGGGATGAGCACTGGGTGTTGTATGGAAACCAATTTGACAATAAATTTCATTTAAAAAAGTTTTTACTATAGACAGAAAATAAATAAATAAATAAATAAATAAATAAATAAATGTAAAAAAACAAATTTAAAAAAAAATCCAGGAAAATAGTCCAGGTCAACACAGGACCCTGGCTTGCAGTTAAATGATGCAAGAGAACTATTGGTAACATTATGAAGCTACAATTACATTAAACATTTTCTCAGAGTTTTATAATTTCTCTTCCCTACTTCTCAGAAAGCATTAGAACAATAATGAGAGGTCTGTGCCAGAACAGCTAAAACCTAAATAGGAAAGAAAGTTCAGGGGGCGCCCGGGTGGCCTAGTCTATTAAGCGTCAGGTTCAGTTCATCTCACGGCTGTGAGTTCGAGCCCCGCGTCAGGCTCTGTGCTGACAGCTCAGAGCCTGGAGCCGGCTTCAGATTCCGTCTCCAGTCTCTCTGTGCCCCTACCCCACCCACAGTCTGTCTCTCTCCGTCTCAAAAGTAAATAAACATTTTTTAAAAACGATGTTAAAAAAAAAAGAAAGTTCAGAAGCCTGTTGAGGAAGAGAACAAGGAAAAAGTCCAGCTGAGAACCTAAAAAAAAGATGCTTTTTTTGTTCTCTGAGCTTCCCCTATATATTCCAGGGGTGGGGAGAGAGGAGATAATTTTAATTTTTTGGTTGTTAGTTGGAGGAAATTCAGTTTTTTTTGAGAGGAAAACTTTTTCCTGTCACTCAGGAAATTCTCAGATAAATTGGTCACATAATTTTTTTATTTTCATTTTTTTTACATTTATTTGTTTTTGAGAAACAGTGAGACAAAATGTGAGCAGGGGAGGGGCATAGAGAGAAGGAGACACAGAAGCCGAAGCAGGCCCCAGGCTCCGAGCTGTCAGCACAGAGCCCGACGCGGGGCTCGAACCTACGAACTGTGAGATCATGACCTGAGCTGAAGTTGGAAGCCCAACCAACTGAGCCACCCAGGTGCCCCTCGCATAATTTCTGATATACAAGACCCATAAGAAACACTGAATAACATCATCAAAACAACAGTTTTGCGAGAGATGTGAAATTTTCTTCAGAGGAAAGTGCCTCCCATCTACCTTCAGCGTAATCTGTCGGACCACAGCAGGTAGGAAATTTTGATGCATTCACATCTAGTTTCTCAAACGTGGTCGGTGCTTTCACCTGGATCAAAATCTGTTAGGGCTGGGGCGCCTGGGTGGCTCAGTTGATTAAGCGTCCAACTTCCGCTCAGATCATGATCTTGTGGTTCGCGAGTTCAAGCCCCGTGTCGGGCTCTGTGCTGACAGCTCAGAACCTGGAGCCTGGAGCCGGCTTCGGATTCTGTGTCTCCCTCTCTCTGCCCCTCCCCGACTCATACTCTGTCTCTCTCTGTCTGTCTCTCTCAAAAATAAATAAACATTAAAAAAACAAAATCGCCTGGTGCTATTTGACACGTGCAGATCCCTAAGCCCTATCTCAGACCAACTAAATCAAAACTGGGAGGACAGGGCCCAGGAACCTGGGACGTGAAAGTCTGAGAAACATTTGTAGAGAAAAGTACGGCTGCTTTTAGGCCAGGCAAGACTGCAGAAACAGCAACGGAGAGATTTAAGAAAATGAATAATTAACATGTCCTTCAAACTGCTTCTCTGGATATTAATTGCTTCCGCTGTGCTTTTTGGCAACCAATTAAGAGCGGAGATCTTCGGTAAGTGCCCGGGGTGCACACCTTCTCTTTATTGACTAGACCTTTCTAATTGAAATACTTTGAAGTGTGTTTCCCTGCAAAAGAAGTTGCACGGCGACTCCTCTCTGTAAAAACTCTTGGTAAGCATATTAATAAAGAAAAGATGTTGATCACATTGTCGTTTCCATTGGTCCAATCTGCTTGAAGCGTGTTAGCGCTCTGTTAGTGTCTGCACCGTCCATCACAAATGAGACATAAACACAGACCAGGAGGTCCTTGGCTTGGAAACACCTTGCCTGCCGCTCTAGTTTACATGTGCCTGAAAGTCATAAACTGCAGTTCCTAAAAATACTCTCAGGTCTAGATTGTGCTCCCACAGTCAGGGGAGGTGACCGAAGTGTTAGACTATGTTTCATGAATCTCCTTATTGTTATTTCAGGAAACCACTAGAGGATTTGACCATTTTCTCTTTAAAAGCAGCATAAATAGAAGAGGCTAACCGGCGAGACGTAAGTGGAAGTTTCAAGGCAAAAAACATATTGCATTTATCTTTTAATCCCACTTATGCTTAAATCTAACATGTCCCCAGAGATCCGGATATACATATACTTCCTAGGAGAAGATGCCAGCCCGTGTAACAATACCCACGGTCGCTATCTGTGCCTGGCAGCAAATAGCATTTGTTAGGGCCTCGTGGGCATGTGTGAAACCCTGGATTGTTTACAAAGCCTCTACAAGAGTTTACATTTTAGGGGGGAAAAAAATAACACCAGATTAACATTGAAAGATGTGTTCAAATAACTTGGATTTCTAAAACCCAACAGAACAGTAGGACGAATACTTCCATCGAAAACACGATATGGAACCTCCAATCCATAAAATTTAAAAACACCGTTTTGCCTATCAGAATGCACAAAGAAAATCAATAACCACCACCGTTGTTTGCTTTGGAAAGATGGGAGAAACAGAACAGATGAACGTTATAGTTGATTTACTGATTATATTTAACTTTCACTTCTGTTTAACCCAATCCTTTTGGTCTCGTGGGCTGAAAATTTCTGATTGTAAGTTTCTCATTCAAGACCACCCGTCCCTCCTGTCACCCATCCCACCTTCAACTCTCAAGGAATGTATTTCCTAGAGGAACTTTATGATCTACGCTCTCATTTCTGCACTGTACATGGTATTATGTATACATTCAAATACATACTTTGTGATGATTGCCCTTAAAGAGCTTTGGTTTGGCCGGTTACCCTAACACTTTGCATGATTCCTTTCCAATCGTGCAGTTGATAATAGTTTGCAAGTCCCCTCAGCGTTCCCCAATTTTTAAACATTAAATCTTTTAGACTCATTCTGGGCCATTTCCTTTTCTAGTCCTTGACTCTTTCTCGAAATGACCCCTTTTAGTTCAGCCAAATGTAAACAAAATGGAATTTTAGCTCTGCTCTTACAAGAGCTGTGTTTAGACTATGATTTGCTTCAGGCCAATGCTTTTCAAAGGGAAGATTTTGATCTCCGGGAATCCTTGAAGGTGAAAGATGCCAGGGATCGGGAAGGCGGATTTTAAAATGTATATATTTATCATTCATAACTTATGTGAGGGAAGAGAAAAGGATTTAGATGCAAGTAAAAAGCATCTAAGCATGGTGGGCCAGTTGCGTAATTCAAAAACGCAAAATTGCCTTATAACTCATTAAAGTGTTTATTTATATGCCCATCTTTTTTCAAAATGGATGTGATTAAATGATTCCATTTATATGAAATGTCTAAAATAAGCAAATCCATTGAGACAGAATGTAGACTGGTGGTTGGCTGGGGCCAGGAGGTGGGGGTGGGGAGAAGTAGGGAATGGCTGCTAATGCTACCGGGTTTCTTTTTGGGGCAATGAAAACATTCTAAAATTAGATGATGGTGATGGTTACACAATTCTGGGCATATACTAAAAAACCACTGAATTGTACACTTCAGAAGGCTTAGTTTTATGGTTATGTGCATAATATCCCAAGAAAGCTGTTATTTTTAAAAACAGATTTACATAGTTCCCTTCCATCAACTAGAAGATGATAAACAATCCAGTAGAAAATGGGCAAAGGATGTCCTGGAAGGTCACCTAAGAGGAAACACAATTAGACAAGCAAGTATGAAAACAGAGTATCACCAGTGCTTGGGGAAAACGCAAAACAAAACAACAATGGGATATTTCAGCCCATTATGTTCGCAGAAATGGAAACCATTCCCGGTGAGAGCAGGAGGTAAGAGTGAGAATCTCATACAGAGCTGGCAGGGACATAAATTGTTACAACACTTTGGAAGGCAATTGGACAACCTCTCAAAGCTAAGAATAAGCATAGCCCCGTGGTTCCATTTCTCGGTGCCCTCTCATGCACCAGGGCAAAGATATATATGCACAGGGACATCCATTAGCATTGTCTGTAATAGGGAAGAATGGAAACAATTCAAATACCTATCAATAAAGGGGTTGAGAATTAACCTATAGTGCATATATATGGGATACTGTATAGCACCAAGTAAGTAGATTGGATTCACCGGAGGGGTGGGGGAATGCATTTACAAAACACATGCACAGGATTTGTCTGAAGGGAGGAGGAATAAGAAAAATAAGACTGAGCTAAGGGTTTTATGCACAGAATGAGGTTTGGCTCACCTGCGAGCACTGGGTCACATCTGACTCGTTTACACACCAATGCAAAAAGGGAAATCTGATCAATTACAGAATTAGACTGTGATGGAAAAATATACATACAACTATTCCTGACGCTAAAATCGGAGAGAAATTTCCTCCAGGGTTTTCAGGAAAAGGCCACCACATAAAGTGGGTAATAAGCAATGTCCTCACTGTCATTGTCTTGTCAATGGAACTGTCATTTCCGCAAAGACAAATCCCAGTGCTGCAATCTCCCAGTGTCTGGCTTTATCGGAAGACTCGTCTTTGAGAGCGGGGAATCGAAACTGGGGTGCTGAAGTATTCTGCTCAGCCAGCCCGGTGGTCAAAATTTTAAACCTGAATGACTTCGGTGGGACATACACTCCTTAGAACAGCACCACTGAAGAGAACTTTCTACAATGATGAAAATGTTCTATATCTGCCTTGTGCAGTATGTTAGCCAATAGTCACATGTGGCTACCTACTGCGTTCATGAAATGTGGCTAGTTTGATGAAGGATCTGACTTTAAATTTTATTTCATTTAACAAGTTTTGATTTAAATAGTCATGCAGTGATCCTACTGCCCAGGACTGTACAAGAGGAGCTCTGGAAAGCCACGCCCCCCACTCTGTCTATTAAGCTCCCACACTCAGCATCAGGAAGTTGTGTTATGTGGCCCCTGGGGGTGTTTTCGTTTGTAACTCGTGTTTCAAAGCACTGTGTCTCGAGGAAAGGACAGATTATAATTTTATTGTATGTCCACCTTTGTTCATTTATTCAATAAATACTCTTTCCACTGGGAGGTAGGTAGTAGGTCCGTGTCAGACACAGCATCTACCGTGTCAAGGGCAAGAGTGAGGTAGGACAGCGCTTAAGGATGGCCACGCATATGGTAGGCAAGGCAAGGTCCGGGGGAGCACACAGGATGGAGGTGTTAGAAACCTAACCTGAACTTGGTGGGCTGAGAAGTGTAAGTCCTCAGGGGAATTAACAATAAGCACAAGTCAGCTGGGGTCGGAGGTCAGTTCTCAGAAGAGGAAACCACGCGGCCTGTTGCAAGGATTCAAAGAAGTTCGCTAGAAGTCAGAAGGTGGATGTGGGGACTTTGAGAGTTGGGCGAGGACTACACCGTGTGGGATGTTTGAGCCACGTTCACCTGATTTCGGACTTGGTCCTGGTGGCGGTAGAAAACCACTGAGAAACGTTAAGGAGAGGTGGAGGTTCCCATCCTCCGCCATTGAAAGAGACCCACAGAAATTACTCCATGATCCTGCAACTCCACCTCTGGGCGTCGACCCAAAAGAATCAAAAGCAGCGGCTTGAAGAGATCTTCATCCACCCACGTTCACAGCAGCACCATTCACGCATGTCCGCCAACGGACGAATGGATGAACAAACGCTATACACGTGCAGTGGAATATTATTCAGCCTTAAAAAGGAGGGCAGGTGTGAGACGTGCCACTACATGGAGGAACCTTGAAGACATTACTGCTAAGCGACCACGTCAGAGACAAAAAGACAGATGTTATCCAATTCTCCTTATATTAGGGACCCAGCATGGTCAGATTCACAAAGACAGAAAGTTGAATGCTGGGGAGGAGAGAATGGAGGGTCAGTGTTCAACAGGGACTCATGAGTATTTAATGAGTTTCAGCTTGAGAAGATGCAAATGTGCCAGAGACGGATGGCGGTGATGGCGGCACAGCAGTGTGACAGTGTATAAGGCCACTGACCTGGACACTTAGAAGTGGTTAAAATAGTAAATTTTAGATTATGTGAATTCTACCACAATAAGAAAAATGAAACAAATCCTCCAAAGCTATGCAAAAGCTTACTAACTGATCTCGCTGTGACCATTCTTGATCCTTTACAGTTAATTTTCTACACAGCAAAGGTTATTTTGAAACCTCAGTGTGGGGGCGCCTGGGTGACTCAGTCGGTTAAGCGTCCGACTTCAGCTCAGGTCACGATCTCGCGGTCCGTGAGTTCGAGCCCCGCGTTGGGCTCTGGGCTGATGGCTCAGAGCCTGGAGCCTGCTTCCGATTCTGTGTCTGCCTCTCTCTCTCTGCCCCTCCCCTGTTCATGCTCTGTCTCTCTCTGTCTCAAAAATAAATAAACGTTAAAAAAAAAAAAAAAGAAACCTCAGTGTGGGCACCATGTTCCCTCCCTTTCCCCCCCACCGCTCCCCCCCCCCCCCCAGAAATTTTTCAGTGGCCAGTCAGGTCTCTAGTAATTTGGTCCCTTGTCACCGCCGGGGCCTCATGTCCACTCTGCCCCTGTTTCTCTCCACTGACACTCCACTGGCTTCCTTACTGCTCTTTGAATTCACCAAGCAAGCCCCTCCCCCCCTCCTCCCAGGGCTTTCTCACTCTGGAACATTCTTTCCCCTGACAATCACCTAGTTTGCTTTTTCACTTCGTTCCCACCCATTATCACCCTGCAAGTATCTTCCTTGACCACCCTATCTAAAGACATTCCTCTCATGATTTTCTTTTCAGCACTCACCCCATCCATCGCTTTAGTAATATATCCATTTGTCCATTTACTTACAGACTGCCTCTTCTGTAATGTAAGTTCCACAAAGGCGAAGACTTTATTTTGTACACTACCGAATCCCAGGGACTGGAACAGTGACAGTCCTGTAGAAAACATTCAATAAATATTTGCCGAGTGAAAGAATAATTACATTTGCGTTGGAGGAAGATCATGTGAATGGCTCGCAAGGCTAGGACAAACCAGCTGGGTGACTGCTGTGGCAATCACATGAGAGGTCAAGTTGGCCAGGATGGTGGCAGTGGGGGCAGAGAGAGGTTTAGGGACACGGATACGCAGAAGAGAGAATCAAGAGGCTGAATGGAGAGTTCATTCACTGAGCTAGAAAACTCAGGAGGAGCAGGTCTGCATGAGAAGTAGGTACCATTCTCAACCACGGAGGCAGTGCCTGGGTGGCTCAGCCAGCTAAGCATCCTATTCTTCGATTCTGTTCAGGTCATGATCTCACAGTTTTGTGAGTTCAAGCCCTCTGTCAGGTTCAGAACTGAGAGTGTGGAGCCTGCCTGGAATTCTCTCTCTCTCTCTCTCTCTCTCTCTCTCTCTCTCTCTCTCTCTCTCTCTCTTCTTCCCCAATTCATGCAGTCTCTGTCCCTCTCTAAATAAATAAACAAAATTTTTAAATAAAAGCAAATAAAATAAAGAAATTCCTGCAGCGGATTATCCCCTAAGAGACGCTCGGGGGTCAGCTACGTACGTTCAGCAGAGAGATCTAAGCTAGAAATGTCATTTCAGCACTTCTTAAGTAAAATTTTGTGCAAACTGGCTCAATTTTAATCGATGATATCCAAACCATAAGCCGTATATTCTGTACTCCATCTGATTAGTCAATTAACGTTCAGCCTTCAGGGGAACCTCATTTTCCTTCATATTTAAAACAAAGATTGCGGAATCCAGCGTCATCGTTTCCCGTATGTGGAAATAAAACCCCACAGACACTACTGACTTGCCTACGGTCACACAGTTGGACAGTGGCAGAGTCAGAAGTAGACTGGATCTCCGCCTCTGCTGCGTCAGTTGTTCGTAATTATGCACAACTGTTTTGATTTCTGTTTTGGTCTATCCTTGGAAGGACTCCTTCAGAATCTCTCATCACAGGAAGACAAATGCCATATGATTTCACGCATATGTGGAATGTAAGAAACAAAACAAACGAAGAAAGAGAAAAAGAGACAAAAAACCAAACCCTTCACGGCAGAGAACGTACGGGGAAGGGGGGGGGGATGGTGACACAGGTGAAGGGGATTAAGAGAACCCTTATCAGGATGAGCACCGGGTAATGTCTAGAAGTGTTCAATCGCTGTATTGTACACCTGAAGCTAATACAACATTGTATGTCAATTACACTGGCATAAAAATATAAACAAATAAAATGCGCAAAAAACCCTGCTCATCATGTCTGCACTGAAAAGAACAAAGCTATCTGGATAGCCCCCAGGCACACTTTACTCCACCCAGCGAAGCTATTGACAGACACTGAGTTTTCTCTTTTTCACAGTTCAGCACAGTTTACCTCCCGGTTAAACATGTGGTAGAACTGCTTGAGAATAAAGATTTGATCTCAAGAATTCACATCCCAAAAAAGTATAGCCATTTGTGCCTCTAGATATAAGGTCCAGGCTTTCATGCCACCCACAGACTCCCCTTGAATGAGTTTATTTCATGGAAAAGCATTATTAGATGGTGTCCCCAAGGACCAAAATTTAGCAGCCAATCCCTACAATGCAAATCTTACATTAGAGGCAGAATAAGGTATCACATCAATGGTGATAGTCAACCAGCCAAAGCTGGTTGTTTTTCTCGCCATTCTAGCAACTAACTGTGGCAGATTCATGGAATGGGTACCCCAACCCTTCCCAACGTCTTCTCCTTGTCCCCTCTGGCTATACATCCTTCCTTGCAGCTGGAGGCATCCGAATGACCCAGTTCAGACCCAAGAAGCAGAAGCAGAAGCCTTCCCAGGCAGCTGCTGGAAAGCTGGCATGCCCCAGTTCCCCGTCTCCTTTCCCGCCGAGGGGCAAGATGGCACACTATAGCCATTGCCTTGCGTTTATGAAGGAAGGGGCCAAGGGCACCACCCTGGGCAGACCCTGTCGTGTCTAACTGCTGAACCAAACCCACCAGCTCCACATTACTTATTGCGTGACAAAATCATTCTTTTTCTGTTTAAGCCACAGTAGATGTATTTTCTGTTTCCCACATCTAAGTGCAATCGTAGCCAAAATACCAATGAAATAACTCAACTTAAAAGGATTGGGGGACGGGATGGGACAGATCAGAATATTTGTAGGTAGAGCCCAGTTATATTATAATTTATATATTGTGTAAAGATATAATATTTGTGAAGCCTCCAGTTTTATATGTTTTTATATACATATTTTATATATATAATATTTATGGCTGGGGCTGTGTTTTTTTATATATATAAAATAGTCCTCAGCACCGCCTCTCCCAACTGGGAACTACTTGTATAAGTTTTTTCTTAATCAGTTCAGTTTTGTAGCCACAATCTATGAGAAAAAAAAAAAAAAAACGAATACACTCATGATAAAGACCTTCAACAAAGTAGGTTTAGAGGAAACATACCTCAACATAACAAAGCCCACAATGAAAAGCCCACAGGTAACATCCTACTCAATGGGGAAAAACTGAGAGTTTCTCCCCTAAGGTCAGGAGTAAGACAAGGATGTCCACTTTCATCACTTTTGTTCAACATAGTTTTGGAAGTCCTAGCCACAGAAATCAGACAAGAAAGAGAAACAAAAGGCATCCAAATTGGTAAGGGAGAAGTACAATTTTCAGTATTTGCAGATGACATGATACTATACATAGAAAACCCTAATTCCTCCACCAAAAAACTACTAGAACTGATAAATGAATTTAGTAAAGTCACAGGATACAAAATTAATGCACAGAAATCTGTTGCATTTCTACACTCTAATAATGAATTAGCAGAAAGGGAAATTAAGAAAACAATCTCACTTAAAATTGAACCAAAAACAATAAAATACTTAGAAAGAAACTTAACCAAGGAAGTGAAAGACCTGTACTCTGAAAGCTGTAAAACACTGATTAAAGAAATTGAAGATGAGGGGCACCTGGGTGGTTCAGTTGGTTAAGTGTCCAACTTCAGCTCAGGTGATAATCCCACGGTTCGTGAGTTCGAGCCCCGCGTGGGGCTCTGTGCTGACAGCTCAGAGCCTGGAGCCTGCTTCGGATTCTGTGTCTGCCTCTCTCTCTGCCCCTCCCTTGCTCGCACTCTGTGTGTGTGTGTTTCTCTCTCTCAAAAACAAATAAACATTAAAAAATTTTTTTAAAAAGAAATGAAGATGACACAAACAAATGGAAAGATATTCAATGCTCACAGATTGGAAGAGTAAATATTGTTAAAATGTCCATACCACCCAAAGCCATCTATACATTTTATGCAATCTCTATCAAAATACCAATAGAATTCTTCACAGAGCTAGAAAAAATAATCTTAAAATTTGTATGGAACCACTAAAGACCCCAAATAGCCAAAGCAATCTTGAAAAAGGAGAGCAAGGCTAGAGGTATCACAATCCCAGATATCAAGATATAGCTGTAGTAATCAAAACGCCATGGTACTGGTACAAAAATAGACACATAGATCAATGGAATAGAATAGTAGAGCCAGAAATAAACCCACAATTATATGGTCAATTAATCTTTGACAAAGCAAGAAAGAATATGCAATGAGAAAAAGTCTCTTCAACAAATCGGGTTGGGAAAACTGGACAGCTCCATGCAAAAGAATGAAACTGGACCACTTTCTTACAATATATACAAAAATAAACTCAAAATTGATTAAAGACCTAAATGTGAGACCTGAAACCATACAAATCCTAGAAGAGAGCATAGGCAGTAAGTTTTTTGACACTGGCTACAGCAACTTCTTTCTAGATGTCTCCTGAGGCAAGGGAAACAAAAGCGAAAAGAAACTATTGGAACTACATCAAAATAAAAACTTGTGCACAGGGAAGAGAATAGTCAACAAAACTGAAAGGCAACCTAGAGAATGGGAGAAGATATTTACAAATGGCATATCCAATAAAGGGTTAGTATCCAAAACATATCTAAAGAATTGATAAACTCAACACTCAGAAATGAAATAATCCAATTTAAAAATGGGCAGAAGACATGAATAGATAGTTCTCCAAAGAAGGCATCCAGATGGCCAACAGACACATGAAAAGATGCTCAACATCACTCGTCATCAGGGATATACAAATCAAAACTACGGTGAGATCTCTCCCTATGCCAGTTGGAATGGCTAAAATAAAAAACACAAGAAACAACAGGTGGTGGTGAGAACTCGGAGAAAAAGGAACCCTCGTGCACTGTTGGTAGGAATGCAAACTGATGCAGCCACTGTGGAAAACAGTAGGGAAGTTACTCCAAAAGTTCAGAATAGAACTACCCTATGAGCCACTAATTGCACTACTAGATATTTATCCAAAAAATATGAAAATATTAATTCAAAGGGATACATGTACCCCTATTATCATAGCACTATGTATAATAGGCAAATTATGGAAGCATCCCAAGTGTCCATCAACAGATGAATGGATAAAGAAGATGTGGTGGTGGCACAAAAACAGACACATAGACCAATGGAATAGAATAGAAACCCCAGAACTAGACCCACAAACGTATGGCCAACTCATCTTTGACAAAGCAGGAAAGAACATCCAATGGAAAAAAGACAGCCTCTTTAACAAATGGTGCTGGGAGAACTGGACAGCAACATGCAGAAGGTTGAAACCAGACCACTTTCTCACACCATTCACAAAAATAAACTCAAAATGGATAAAGGACCTAAATGTAAGACAGGAAACCATCAAAACCTTAGAGGAGAAAGCAGGAAAAGACCTCTCTGACCTCAGCCGTAGCAATCTCTTACTCGACACATCCCCAAAGGCAAGGGAATTAAAAGCAAAAGTGAATTACTGGGACCTTATGAAGATAAAAAGCTTCTGCACAGCAAAGGAAACAACCAACAAAACTAAAAAGCAACCAATGGAATGGGAAAAGATATTCGCAAATGACATATCAGACAAAGGGCTAGTATCCAAAATCTATAAAGAGCTCACCAAACTCCACACCCGAAAAACAAATAACCCAGTGAAGAAATGGGCAGAAAACATGAATAGACACTTCTCTAAAGAAGACATCCGGATGGCCAACAGGCACATGAAAAGATGTTCAGCGTCGCTCCTTATCAGGGAAATACAAATCAAAACCACACTCAGGTATCACCTCACGCCAGTCAGAGTGGCCAAAATGAACAAATCAGGAGACTATAGATGCTGGAGAGGATGTGGAGAAACGGGAACCCTCTTGCACTGTTGGTAGGAATGCAAATTGGTGCAGCTGCTCTGGAAAGCAGTGTGGAGGTTCCTCAGAAAATTAAAAATAGACCTACCCTATGACCCAGCAATAGCACTGCTAGGAATTTATCCAAGGGATACAGGAGTACTGATGCATAGGGCCACTTGTACCCCAATGTTCATAGCAGCACTCTCAACAATAGCCAAATTATGGAAAGAGCCTAAATGTCCATCAACTGATGAATGGATAAAGAAATTGTGGTTTATATACACAATGGAATATTACGTGGCAATGAGAAAAAATGAAATATGGCCTTTTGTAGCAACGTGGATGGAACTGGAGAGTGTGATGCTAAGTGAAATAAGCCATACAGAGAAAGACAGATACCATATGGTTTCACTCTTATGTGGATCCTGAGAAACTTAACAGGAACCCATGGGGGAGGGGAAGGAAAAAAAAAAAAAGAGGTTAGAATGGGAGAGAGCCAAAGCATAAGAGACTGTTAAAAACTGAGAACAAACTGAGGGTTGATGGGGGGTGGGAGGGAGGGTAGGGTGGGTGATGGGTATTGAGGAGGGCACCTTTTAGGATGAGCACTGGATGTTGTATGGAAACCAATTTGTCAATAAATTTCATAAAAAAAAAAAAACTGAGAACAAACTGAGGGTTGATGGGGGGTGGGAGGGAGGAGAGGGTGGGTGATGGGTATTGAGGAGGGCACCTTTTGGGATGAGCACTGGGTGTTGTATGGAAACCAATTTGTCAATAAATTTCATAAAAAAAACCAATTAATTAAAAAAATAATAAATAAAATAAAATAAAATAAAAATAAATAAAAATGTCAGATGTAGGCTTGGGAAAAAAAAAAGAAGATGTGGTGGGGGGGGTGGCGTGGTGTGGGAAGGTGGTGGAATATTAGTCAGCCATAAAAAAGAAAGGGATCTTGCCATTTGCAACAGCATAGATCGATCTAAAGGGCATAGTGCTAAATGAAATAAGCCAGTCAGAGAACGATAAATACCACATGATTTCACTCATATATGGAATTTAAGAAACAAAACAAAAGAACAAAGAGACCAACAAAAAAGCCGACTCATAACCATAGAAAACAAACCAATGGTTCCCAGAAGGGAGGCGGGTAGGGGGATGGGTGAAATAGAGGAAGGGGATTAAGAGTACACTTATCACGATGAGCACGGAGCTGTGTATCGCATTTTGAATCACTATATTGTACCCCTGAAATTAATGCAACACTGCATGTTAACGATACTGGAATTAAAACAAACAAACAAGAAAAAGAATGACATCAAAAATAAAAGGAAAAAAAAATCCTAGAACGTTGGTATACAAAGACAACTTCCATACACATGAAAACTCTTCTAATTCGGTGAGCTCCGAATATCACCAAAAGATGGCAGAAAATATCCTAGGAGCATGAAATCATACAAAGCACGAGAGACTCTCGTAGAGAATTTTGTGAAGCTCCATAGGGCTGCACCCCCCGTGACTAAGTGCTGAGGAGATTAGGGGAAATCTGCTTAGTCCAACCAGGACTCAGGCTCCACTCCTGTCCTCACACGACCCTGTAACAGCCCATTTCCTCGTCTGTGCGGTATGTGAAGGCCTCAGCTGACTAAGCAATTGCAAGCGCTGGGCTCTGTTGCTATTAGTGCCTTGGCCACATCCCTGTAAACCATCTGCTGGCTTCGCCTGCATCCATCACTCTGCAAAGATCACGGTGCAGTCTGTGCTGCCACGCCGAGGCCAAAGCTCCCTGATGGACAACGTGAGTCAATTCAGAAGTCGAGATCTTGCCAACGACAGGTTGCCTCTCAGATCATCTGCGGTTTTCCTCCCAGTCTTACAAATAACGTTGATAGAGGGCCTTTGAAATCCGGGGGCATTTCCTCAGTTCTCCCAACTTTGCAGGAAACCGGGGCAGATGTCTGAACAATATTTTGTCATCCTTCTCAAATTTACCACGAGCCCAGGAAACACTGTGAAATGGGTGAGGCTGGCTTTCTCTGACTCTCTGTCCCTGTGAGAACATCCCTTACCACCCCCAGAGCTTCCTCTTCTCCCAGCTGCCACCTGGTGACGCTCCGCCTTGCCCAGAACCACCCTCTGGAAGGTCTATAGGCATGGGTTCCCCAGTCATCTCCCACATTGGGGAATGGGACACCTCACGAATAAGCTAGGCTAGACTTAAGGTTTTATAAAGTCCACGCACTGGTCCTTTAATAACCAAGCTGAACCCAAAGGAACAAACCCGGTGATATTATTTGGGGCACCAGTGATGGGCTGCTGGAAGAGGCGGTACGTGGCAACCCCAGCCCCAAGCAAGCTTAGACCCAGCTCGCCTCCATTAGGGAACCCCTGCGTTCTCGCTCTTCTGAGACGTTTTGATTACTCCAACACTTGAAAATAACAAGAATCTAATCTGTACATGTTTTGTTTGTCCTCTTTCTACTATCTGCTATTTCTTAAATCATCTCTGTTTGTTGATCACACAAGTCAGAAAATGGTGTCTGGGGCACCTGGGTGGCTCAGTCGGTTAAGCGTCCGACTTCGGCTCAGGTCATGATCTCATGATTTGTGAGTTTGAGCCCCGCGTGGGGCTCTGGGCTGACAGCTCGGAGCCTGGAGTCTGCTTCGGATTCTGTCTCACTCTGTCTGCCCCTCCCCTGCTTGCACTCTGTCTCTCTCATTGTCTCAAAAATATATAAACATTTAAAAAAAGAAAGAGGAAAGGGAAGGGGAGGGGAGGGGAGGGGAGGGGAGGGGAGGGGAGGGGAGGGGAGGGAAGGGAAGAAGAAAGAAAGGAAGAAAGAAAATGGTGTCCATGTGCTCTTGATAGAAATCAGAGAAGCTAGTTAAACCGGTTGACCTGTGCCATACCACCATAACCACACGTGGGAATACTTTTTGTCAAAACAAGCCAGAAAAGCAGCCTGTTGGGTCACTTTCCTTCAGATCAATGGTTCTCTCCAGTGGTCGCTCAAGGTCATCCAGCTGGTCTCTCAGAGCATGGATTTTCTCTACTATGACCTAGTCTGTATTTTTGTTTCATGAATGAATTTCTTTGTCTCTTTGGCCTAATACAAATGAAATAAGGAACACCTGGTTCTTTTCTCACTGCATGCCTCACTCGACTCCCCCACCAATTCTGCAAATTACTTTTTTTTCAGTGGTTCTTGGAGGCTGGCAGAGTAAGCAATCTGTTGTGCCTCTGCCCTGTTGCAGTGGCTTCTGAAGGAAAAAAAAAAAAAGCATGACAATGACAACAGCAATGTTCTGAGTACTTCAGCCCGGGGTCATAACTAATCTCAAAAAGTCCTTATAATCACAATCACCTCCCATACCTTCTGCTAGATCTTTTGGGTCCTTTAAAGGAGCCTCTAAAATCATGGGAAGTGTATTCCAAGTAATTTAAGAAAATAAACTTTACACCTTTGCAAAAATAGCCCGTTGGGAATTACTGGTGTCAATTTCCAACCCCCCACAGACTGCCTGGTGTGAATTTCACCTGTGGCTTGTTAGTGCCCTGGGGCTTGATTAAGGGCAGCCTGAGAAGTAAACAGAAGGCTTGCAGAAATATAATTAGAAGGGAACCCCTTGTCCCAGGAGTGTTTTTCTATTCCTTCCTTGCTCTCTGTACAATGGACTCCAAGCCTAAAACTGCTGCTTCTTAGAAGAAACCCACCAAAGAATGGGCAAATGCACTCTTGTCTGTGATGCAAATCGGGTCCATGCTGTTTGATCCTATGGGATAAAAACAAACCAGTGGGGGAACAAAATGCATTACCCGGCCTGCTCTGTCATGGATGGAAGGCTGCATTTTAGAGGCCCTTCTATCAGGTGGTGGCCCTTCAGTCTTGCTGTGTGCCCTTCTCTCCCCCTGTGTTTTCCTGGTGAGACTTCAGAGGAGGTCTCTGCTCTTCCAAGCACAGTGATCACCTCACGCATCAGGGGTGCCAGCGAGGACTGGCCCCAGAGCCATGTCACTATGTCTGTGTCACACCACTTGCTTGTGCCTGTAAGACTCACTTGGAAATCTGCAAGGGGGAATCTCTGTTTCTTTCTCTGTCTTTATCACAGCCTCTTTTCCTATTCTGTTGCCGATGCTGTCTCTCTAGTTCTGCTAACTTCCATCAGGCTGCCAATTCCTTCCCACAAAGCCATATGGAATTACAACCCAATGCCGCACAGTTGGGATGTGGGGACCTACTTGTCTCATGCATCCTGTCTGTACTTTGATAAAATGCGAATCTTTGAACATCATGAAATGATGATTACCTTTTAGTGTTACATGTTCAAAGGTCAAAAGAAGTATGGAGGGAGAATCTGATCCAGTTTCTTTTTTTAAACTGTAGGCTTCCAATCAAACTAATGGGATCGCATAGTGACTTCGTGTAAGGAGTAATTTTGCATTTATTGCCTGCTAATCCAGAGGGAAAAAAATAGGGGGAAGGCAGTGCTAGAACACAGCAAATTCTCTCAGGCTTACCACGTTCCTGCAGTGACTACTTTGTTAGGTAAATGATGTCCCCAAATGCTTTAGGGATCAGAAAGGACAAAAATGGATCAGTCAAAAAATATCACTCCCCTGCCAACAGTTTTCCTTTGACTTCTGGAGGGAACTGGACCCGGTATTGATTTCGTGACACATTTTTTTAAAGCTAGGATCAAATCATTGCTGCTCACAGAATGTTTGAGAAGTAATACAAAATATCTAACAGTATAATATTTAGAGGCAGTGTTGTCTGGTAGAAAGAGCAGACCAGTGGGGCTGTCGACTGACGTGGGTTCAAATCCTGCCTTGGTTGTCCACCAGCTCTGCGAACATTTTCTCGTGTGGAAAAAGAAGAACAAGAGAATGTTTGTGAGATGAAAATGGCTCTGTGTACGTAAAAGAGGCTAGCCTAAATAGTAGGGTCCCCGACTTGGGACCAGAGCCTGGCACTGTTATTTACCAGCTACGTGACTTTGAGCAGATTGCATAACCTCTCTTAGCTTAAGTGATACTATGCTACATACCTTATATGGCTGCTGTAGGATTAAATTAGACTCTGTACAGGGGTCAGCAAACCTTTTTTAAAAAAGCAAGATAGTAAATATTTTCGACTCTGAGGACCGTATGGTCTTTGTCACAAATACTTAACTCTGCCTTTGTGGCACAAGATGTTTAAATGAATGGGTATAGCCCTGTTGCCCTAAAATTTAGCTCACAAAAACAAATAATGAGCAAGATTGGTCCAGAAGCCCTAATTTGTCAGTTCCTGATGATAAATGATAACATTCTAATAAGGAACACAAACTTTGTAAAAAAAAAAAAAAATCTCTTTTTGAGTAATCTCAGAGCACCCGGGTGGCTCAGTCGGTTGAGTGTTCGACTTTGGCTCAGGTCACGATCCTATGGTTCGTGGGTTCGAGCCCCACATCGGGCTCTGCGCTGACAGTGCAGAGCTTGCTTGAGATTCACTCTCGCTCCCTCTCTCTCTGCCCCTCCCCTGTTCATGCTCCCTCTCTCTCCCTCAAAATAAATAAACACACTTTAAAAATTTTTTTCAAAAATAAAAGTAATCTCTACACCCAACGTGGGGCTTGAACTCACAACTTTGAGATCAAGAGTCGCATGCTTTACTGAGTGAGCTAGCCAGGTGCCTCAGAAACATAATCTTTTCAAATGAAGGTAATTGATACTAGATGAGAGCTGAAGGAAAATATTGAAGATTCCGATCTTTCCCGCAACATCAGTGTGTTTTTATACAATTACTCCACATTAGATATCCCTATGAATTCGATAAGCAATAGTGCAGGTCATTTCTTCTGACAAAATCCTTAAAACACATACACACAGGGTTGCCTGGGTGGCTCAGTCGGTTCAGCAGCTGACTTCAGGTCAGGTCATGATCTCGCAGTCTGTGAGTTTGAGCCCCATGTCAGGCTCTGTGCTGGCAGCTCAGAGCCTGGAGCCTGCTGCCTGCTTCGGATTCTGTGTCTCCCCTCTGTCTATTCCCCTCCCCACTCATGCTCTGTCTCTGTTTCTCAAAAATGAATAAAACGTTAAAAAATTAAAAACACACATGCACAGTTACAATTTCTGGGGTAAAAAGAAAAATATGGCAATAACAAAAACAAAAAAGACAAACTTCCAAAACTACAAGCAAGTCTAAATTGAAAAAAAATTTTTTTTAATGTTTATTTATTTTTGAGAGAGACAGACAGAATGTGAGTGGGTTAGGGACAGAGAGAGAGGGGAACACAGAACCCGAAGCAGGCTCCAGACTCTGAGCTGTCAGCACAGAGCCCGACGCAGGGCTCGAAGTCACGAGCTGTGAGATCATGACCTGAGCCGAAGTCGGATGCTCAACTGACTGAGCCACCCAGGCGCCCCTCAAATCTAAATGTTTTAACAACAAAAATCAAATAAGAAGAATGACAAAACTGAAGGGGAAGGCAAAATCACAGAAGACAAATTATGCACAATGGTGGGACCGGCGATACTCCCCAAAGATTCCAAGATGAGAAGAAATCATCTGATACTAATGAGGCTAAGAGAGACAAAGAAGAGCGAGGCTCATAAGTAAATGCTGACACAACAAGACAGCTCCATGAATTGGTAAAGAATAGAATTAATGGAACATTGATGGTCCACAGAGAAAACAAAAATCACAGCTAAATAATACAGCAATTGATAAGAATAAAAAATAAAGGGCAAAGCTAAAATAAAGACTAAGATCCAACTTAATAGTAAAAAAAAACCACTAAATAGACAAGACCATAATGGAAACCACTGTGTGTCAGACACGGCTAGTCACCAATCCCTTGTGAGCCTTGAGGGAATCATGAGAAAGCCATATGCTGGGAGTAGAAGGAAAAGAGACAGAACCTGGGTACTTACTGGGAACCATGACTGAGGACATTATAGAGCTGACAGACCATCCCAGGACTGCCTGCCTCCATGCTTCTCAGCACACGAGGAAAATAAACTATATTTGGTTATGCCAGTGGAGTTCAGTCTCTTTTACGTGCAACTGAATATAACCCCTAACTGATGTTCATATATTATCATATCTAGGATGCCATAGAGTGTAAGACGCACCATTATTTTGTGCACAGCTTACTAAGAAAAAAATATTGCCAACTATACTATAACACAATGCTGTGACAGCCCTATTAGATATGTGAATTGTTCATACCTCTCTTTCCTGCTTTGAAATCTCTTTCACCTGTTCTGAAGGATTTTCCAGCCTTTCCTGCTTATGCATTCCATTATAAAAGGAATGATAAGTGATCCTTTTACACATAACTCAGTGACTAACCCAAGGCTACTTGTGGGTATCTTCTTTTCTGTTGTCCCACAAAGCACTTGGTTGATGCTTTTCAAGGCCACTGTGTATGGTTGTGTGGTCTTTGCTTTGCACAAAAATACCTGACCAAGTGGGGTAAAGGAAGGCCGAATCTAGCCCAAGCTCTAATATTCTGGCACGTGGCTCCCACTAAAACAAGAGAGAAAAACCTATTGCCTGGAGAGGGGCCTTTTTCTGATTGGCACAAAAGTTCAGTGTGTATTCACTGCAGCCTTTGAACTGGGGATATGGTAGAAAAAAGGAGAGACATGGTTCCTGACTTCCCAGCTCTTGAAGTCTTGTGAAGAAGAAGGACAGCAAACAATGATGTGTGAAGATGGGGGTGAAGGAGAATATCCAAGCTCTGGGAGCACAGGACAGGGCCTAGAATGGGTTCAGATTTAAACAGCCATCAACTTAACACGGACTGCCATATGCAGAAGAGGTTTTACACACAGCTGATAATAACCACAAACCAAAAACCACTAATAAACATGCAAAGAACAAAGAGAAAGAATCCAAATATACCACTAAAGAAAATCAACAAAGCATGAAAGAAAGACAAGAAAGGATTGGAGAATATCTCTAGAAACAACCAAAATACAAGTAATAAAATGGTAATAAATACGTATCTATCAATAATTACTGTGAATGTAAATGGAGTAAACACTCCAATCAAAAGACATAGGGTGTCAGAATGGGTAGAAAACCAAGGTCCTTCTATATGTTGCCTATAAGAGACTCAGTTTACCCCTAAAGACACCTGCAGATTCAAAGTAAGGAGATGGAGAAGCATTTATCATGCACATGGATGTCAAAAGAAAGTCAGAGTAGCTGTACTTTAAAACAAAGACCATAAAAAGAAAAAAAGAAGGGAACTATATAATAAAATAAATATTATATAAAAAAAATAAAATACAACACAACAAGAAGATATGACAGTTGTAAATATTATGCCACCAACATGGGAGCATCCAAATCTATAAAACAATTAAGAACAAACATAAAGAAACTAATAGATAATTATACAACAATAATAGGGCACTTTAATACCCTACTTACATCAATGGACAGATGTTATAAATAGAAAATCAGAAAGGAAACCTTGGCCTTGAATGGTACACTGGATCAGATGTACTTAACAGATATATTCAGAAAATTTCACCCTAAAAGAGCAGAATATACATTCTTTTCAAGTGCACGTGGGACATTCTCCAGAATGTTCTCCATTCTCCAGAAGAGATCACATAATAGGCCACAAAACAGGCCTCAACAAATACAAGAAGATTGAAGTTATCCCATGCACCTTTTCTGACCACAATACTATGAAACTAGGAATCAACCACAAGAAAAAGTCTGGAAAGACTACAAATACATGGAGGTTACGTAACACAATGAATGGGTCAACCAGAAAATAAAAAGAGAAATTAAAAAGGGGCACCTGGCTGGCTCAGTCATTAGAGCATGTTGCTCTTGATCTTGGAGTTGAGAGTTCAGACCCCACATTGGGCCTGGAGCCTACTTCAAAAAGGGAGGGGGGATAAAAATACACGGAAACAAATGAAAATGAAAACAGAAAAGTCTAAAACGTTTAGGATATAGCAAAAACAGTCCTAAGAGGGGGGTACATAGATACAGGCTCACCTCAAGAAGCAAGAGAAATCTCAAATAGACAACCTAATGTACACCTAAAGGAGTCAGAAAAAGAACACCAAACAAGGCCTAAAGCCAGCAGAGGAAGGAAATAATAAAGATTAGAGCAGAAATAAGTGATATAGATGTTAAAACAAAACAAAACAAAAACACAACCAATAGAACAGATCAATGAAACCAGGAGCTGGTCCTTTGAAAAAATTAATAATATTGATAAACCTCTAACCAGACTTATCAAAAAGAAAAGAGAAAGGACCCAAATAAATAAAATCACAAATGAGAGAGGAGAAATAACATACACCACAGGAATACCAGCAATTATAAGAGAATATTATGGAAAACTATATGCCAACAAATTGTACAATCTAGAAGAACAGGTAAATTCCTAGAAACACGTAAACTTCCAAAACTGAAACAGGAAGAAATACAAAACTTGAACAGACCGATAACCAGCAATGAAATTGAATCAGTAATCAAAAAACTCTAAAAAGGTGGGGCGGGGAGGGGGCAACCTGGGTGGCTCAGTCAGTTCAGTGTCTGACTTCCGCTCAGGTCATGATCTCGTGGTTCATGAGCTCAAGCCCGGCGTTGGGCTCTGTACTGACAGCATGAAGCCTGGAGCCTGCTTCAGTTTCTGTGTCTCCCTTTCTCTCTGCCCCTCTTCTCTCTCTCTCTCTCTCTCTCTCTCTCTCTCTCTCTCTCAAAAATAGACATAAAAAATATATAAAAGAAAAAAGTCCAGGACCAGATGGCTTCATAGGTGAATTCTACCAAACATTTAAAGGAGTTAATAACTCTTCTTCTCAAACTATTCCAAAATAATAGAAGGAGAAGGAAAACTTCCAAATTCATTCTATGAGGCCAGCATTACCCTGATACCAAAACCAGATAAAGACACCATAAAAAAAGGGAACTACAGACCAATATCCCTGATGAACATAGAAGCAAAAATCCTCAACAAAATACTAGCAAACTGAATCCAACAATACTTTGAAAAAAAAAATCATTCACCGCAATCAACTGGGATTTCTTCCTGGTTTGCAAGGGTGGTTCAATATTTACAAATCAATCAACATGGTGTGTTGCATTAATAAAAGAAAGGATAAGAACCATAGATCATTTCAATAGATACAGAAAAAGCATTTGACAAAGTGCAACATGCATTCATGATAAAAACCCTCAGTAATGTAGGTTTAGAAGGAACATACCTCAACATAACAAAGCCCATATATGGAAAAGCCACAGCTAGTATCACCCTCAATGGGGAAAACTGAGCTTTTCCTCTACAATCAGGAACAAGTTAGGGTTGCCCACTTTCACCACTGTTATTTAACATGGTACTAGAAGTCCTAGCCACAGCAATCAGACAAGAAAAGAAATAAAAGAAAAGAAATAAAAGGCATCCATATTAGAAAAGAAGAAGTCAAACTTCCGCTATTTGCTGATGACATGATACTCTCTGTAGAAACCTGAAAGACTACCAAGAAGTGTGAGAACTGATACACAAGTTCGGTACGGTTGCAGGATACAAAAGCAATGTACGGAAATCTGTTGCATTTCTATACCAATAACGAAGCAGCAATAATGTAAATGAAACCATTTACAATTGCACCAAAAATGATAAGATAACTAGGAATAAGCCTAACCAAAGAGGTAAAGACCTCTATACTCTGAAAACTAGAAAACACTGATGAAAGAAATTGAAAATTACACAAACGGAAATACATTCCATGCTCATGGATTGTAAGAAAAATATAGACATTATAGACATTATTAAAATGTCTATAGTACCCAAAGCAATCTACACGTTTAATGCAATCCCTATCAACATACCGATAGCATTTTTCACAGAGCTAGAACAATCCTAAAATTTGTATGAAACCACAAAAGACCCTGAATAGCCAAAGCAATCTTGAAAAAGCAAAGCAAAGCTGGAGGCATCACAATTCCAGCCTTCAAGTTGTATTACAAAGGTGTAGTAACCAAAACAGTATGGTACTGACACAGAAATAGACTCACAGATCAATGCAACAGAATAGAAAACCCAGAAATGAACCCACATTTATATGGTCAATTAATCTTTGACAAAGCAGGGAAGAATGTCCAATGGGAAAAAGACAGTCTCTTCAACAAACGGTGTCGGGAAAACTGGACAGCAACATGCAAAAGAATGAAACTTACAACATACACAAAAATAATCTCAAAATGGATTAAAGACCTAAATGTGGGACGTGAAACCATAAAAATCTTAGAAGAGAACACAGGCAGTAACTCCTTTGACGTCAACTGTAGCAATGTCTTACCAGATATGTCTCCTGAAACATGGGAAACAAAAACAAAAATAAACTATTGGGACTACATCAAAATAAAAAGTTTGTACACAGCGGAGGAAACAGTCAACGAAACTGAAAGGCAACCTAGCAAATAGGAGAAGATATTTGCAAATGGCATATCCAATAAAGGGCTAGTATCCTAAATATATAAAGAACTGATACAACTCAACACCCAAAAAATGAATAATCCGATTTAAACATGGGCAGAAGACATGAACAGACATTGTCCCAAAGAAGACATCCAGATGGCCAACAGACACATAAAAGATGCTCAACGTCACTCATCAAGAGAGAAATACAAATCAAACCACAATGAGGTATCACCTCATACCTGTCAAAATGGCTAAAATGAAAAACACAAGAAACAACAGGTGGTGGCGAGGATGCAGGAAAAAGAAACCCTCTTGCACTGTTGGTGGCAATGTAAGCTGGTGCAGCCACTCTGGAAAACAGTATGGACTTTCCTTAAAAAGTCAAAAATAGAACTACCCTACGATTCAGCAATTGCACTAGTAGGTATTTCCCACAGACTACAGAAATCCTGATTCAAAGGGAGACATGCATCCTGATGTTTAAAAAAATGTTTTTAATGTTTATTATTTATTCTTGAGAGAGTTAGAGAGACAGAGCACGAGCAGAGGAGGGGCAGAGAGAGAGGGAGACACAGAGTCTGAAGCAGGCTCCAGGCTCTGAGCTGTCAGCACAGAGCTCAATGCGAGGCTTGAACTCGTGAACCACAAGACATGACCTGAGCCAAAAATCGGACACTCAACTGACTGAGCTACCCAGGCGCCCTACACCCTGATGTTTATAGAAGCATTATTTACAATAGCCAAACCATGGAGGTGGCCCAAGTGTCCATTGATAGATGAATGGATTTAAGTAGGAGAATGGCACAAACAGATTTGTGTTTCAGAAGGCACCGTGGCTACACTGTGGGTAATGGATAGTCCATGTTAGTTAGGAACCTGTCGCACAGCCCAAGTATGACATGACAGTGGTGTGGACAGGATTAGTAGCAGAGGGGGTGGAGAAAAGTGAATACACCTGAGAAATATTTAGAAGGTACAGATGGCAAAGTAATGTTAGGTTGGCTTCTGGAGACAAAGAGGCAGAGTACCAGCTGACAAGAGAAGTGGGTAGATGGTCACATCATCTACCAAAGTAGGGAAGAGGAGTAGGCATGATTCAGGGACACAATATTTCCATTTCGTACATGGTGAGTTTGAGGGACCCACGATGCCCAAGGAGACCCATGAGAGCTTCCCACTTCTCAGCTGCCCACCTCCCACCATACTCCGCTCACCCATTTGTCTCCCTTCCTTGTTGCCTTTACTCCTGAGCTTGACGCCTGCCTGCTTGGTCTCCAATTCCCATCAGAGGAAGCATATAAAGTTTTTAAAAAAGAAGCATAAGAAACAAGAAGGATTGATATTGTAATCCTCCCTAGCAAAGACATTTAGCAATTTAACATCAGAGTCTTAAGGCATCCGCTTAAGTTGGATTATGTCCCCTGGACCAGAGGTTCTCCAAAATGATGGTTGGTATTCCTCTTGTAGCAGCTGATCAAAGTCCATCTCCAGGGGGATCTTTCTCAGAAGATGGCAAGAGAGAGAAGCACTGAAAGATGAATTCTAACTTCTTTCCTTAGAGCCACCAGGGGTCCCACTTACCCGGGTAGATATACCACCACATAATGGAATTAGATCCATGATTGTTACATGGTGTTGAGTTGTGGAACCCTTGTCTAAGGAATCCTTTGGTCTAGAAATGGAACCTGAGATGGAGATTCTTGTGTGAATGGTTTGTGGAGGAAGTGGTCCTGGGGCAGAGGAGTGGGGGAAGCAAGATAAGGCAGGGTGCAAACACTGAATAAGTCATGGTCGCAGCTGGACTCTGGCTTCAGCCTCATCCCCAGGGAGCCCAGGGGCCAATCTACACTTCAGAGTCCAGCACCGGCTAGGCAAGTGGCCAGCCTTTTGTATCCTATCAGTTGGCCATTGGCTGAGGGCTGCTGAGTGGCTCCAGGCAGCCCCATGCTGAGGGCAACTCTGCGGACAAGAGGGCAGCTGTGGGTCAGAAGCAGCCTAGGTTCACAGGCGCTGGGGGATGGGTGCACCAGGCCTGGAAAAGAGAATGTAGACAGAGAACCGATGGCTTTCTTCAAATAAAATCTTACCCAGAAGCCTGATAGATGTAAGGGAAAACACACACACACACACACACACAGCTGAAAGATGGCACCTTCACAGAAAACTTTCTGACTTCTTATCACCCCCAGGAAAGAAAGCTCACCTGTTTGTACGAGAAACTTACAGAAGTAAACACCATGTTAAATAATTAATGTCTAAAAATGTTAGAAAAGTAACCAAATTAGATAAGATCATCATCACCATCATCATCACCTCAAGAAGATACAGAGTTCAAAGCACACTTTTTAAAACCCTATGAATGGGGGCGCCAGGGTGGCTCAGTCGGTTAGGCGTCTGCTTTTGGCTCAGGTCATGATCTCACGGTCCATGAGTTCAAGCCCCGCGTTGGACTCTGTGCTGATGGCTCGGAGCCTGGAGCCTGTTTCGGATTCTGTGTCTCCCTCTCTCTCTGACCCTCCCCCGTTCATGCTCTGTCTCTCTCTGTCTCAAAAATAAACATTAAGGGGCGCCTGGGTGGCACAGTTGGTTAAGCGTCCGACTTCAGCCAGGTCACGATCTCGCGGTCCGTGAGTTCGAGCCCCGCGTCGGGCTCTGGGCTGATGGCTCGGAGCCTGGAGCCTGTTCCCGATTCTGTGTCTCCCTCTCTCTCTGCCCCTCCCCCGTTCATGCTCTGCCTCTCTCTGTCCCAAAAATAAATAAACGTTGAAAAAAAAATTAAAAATAAATAAATAAAAAAAAATAAAATAAACATTAAAAAATTAAAAAAAATAAAACCCTATGAATGAAAGCAAAAAAGAATAGCAAAAACAAAAATACATTTTACAAGGAGATACAAAAAAAAAAAGGAGTAAAACTACCTGAGTTATTGGACTCAATGAATATGGAGTTAAAGATTTGTTGAATTGAACACACGGAACTGAATAGCCTCCCCAAAACATCATAAACTGGATGTTTAACTTGTTAAATTCATATGTTGTAGTCCCAACACCCAGGACCTCAGAATGGCACCTTATTCGGAGGCAGGATCTTTAGAGAGGTAACAAGTTAAAATGAAGGTTAGGATGAGTCCTAATCCAATCTGACTGGTGTCCTTATAAAGAGGAGAAAGTTGAACCCAGATGCACACGCAGAAGGAAGACAATCTGAAGAGACGCGGGGAGAAGACAGACATCTACAAGCCAGGGAGAGAGGCATGGAACAGATTCTCCCTACAGTCCTCAGAAGAAATCAACCCCACCGACACTCTGATCCTGGACTTAAGCTTCCAAAACTGTGAGATAATACATTTCTCTTGTTCAAGGCATGCAGCCTTTGGGACTTTGTAATGGCGGCTCCAGGAAACCAATACCTCTTAAGGAACATGCTTGGGGCAGTACCACAGAAGGGGTTGACATGGTTTGCCTGTTTGATCGTAAGTAAGAGTGGCTATCTCATTGTCCGATTTCAAAGTGAAACGAATAAAGTCGTTATATAATAATAAAAGGTGTCATTAGCAACAAAAGCCTTAGAACACCAGAACACCATGCAAGGAAAAAAACAGGCAGAAATTAGAATTGTACTTTGAAATGTCAATGTTCTGCATGACAAATTAGTAGGACCTGGATTTAATGAAGAAAGTATGGAGTTGATGAGTATAATAAATTAGGTGGAATTAACACACATGTGGAACCATAGAAGAAGTTAATACATTTTTTCCAGTGTAAGGGGTCATCAGAAATATCAGTCAAAGAAGGCACAAAAAATTTCATTACGTGAAGAAAAAAAGAGGGGTGCCTGGCTGGCCCAGTTGGAAGAATGTGCAGCTCTTGATTTCAGGATCATGAGTCCGAGACCCAAGCTGGGTGTAGAGATTACTTAAAAAAAAGGAAGATATTTTTACATACTACATTCCCAAAATAAAAAGGAGTGCAATTTGAAATAAAGGCAATAGAAGAATTGATTCAAATTTTATTTTTTTTATTTATAAACATTTTAATGTTCATTTACTTTTAAGAGAGAGACAGAGAAGGACAGAGTACAAGCAGGGGAAGTGCAGATAGAGAGGGAGACACAGAATCCGAAGCAGGCTCCAGGCTCCGAGCTGTCAGCACAGAGCCCCATGCGGGGCTCGAACTCACGGACCGCGAGATCGTGACCTGAGCCAAAATCAGATACTCAACCGACTGAGCCACCCAGGCGTCCTGAATTGATTGAAATTTTAAACTAATCTCTTAAATAATAACCTACGTCAGATGAAATCTACTACATAATTCCAATATATATATTTTATTTTTTAATGTTTACTTGTTTATTCTTGAGGGAGAGCATGGGCATGAGGAGGAGAGGGACAGAGAGACAGACAGAGAATCCCAAGCAGGCTCCGCACTGTCAGCACAGAGCCTGATGCAGGGCTGAACCCAAGAACCGCAAGATCATGACCTGAGCCGAAATCAAGAGTCGGATGCTTAACCGACTGAGCCACCCAGGTGTCCCTCCAATGTATTTTAAACAATATATTCTCACTGTATAATACACACACATGATCAACAATATATAAAGTTGTACATACAGCTGACAATTATGTAAAATATACACAAGTAACTGCATCAAAATAATCATAGTTGTCTTTGGTTTCTGGGACTGAGCTGTAATTTTTCTTATTTTATTAATTTTCTAAATTATCTGCTTTTTTTTTTTATTTAAAAAAAAATTTTTTTTTTCAACGTTTATTTATTTTTGGGACAGAGAGAGACAGAGCATGAACGGGGGAGGGGCAGAGAGAGAGGGAGACACAGAATCGGAAACAGGCTCCAGGCTCTGAGCCATCAGCCCAGAGTCCGACGCGGGGCTCGAACTCACAGACCGCGAGATCGTGACCTGGCTGAAGTCGGACGCTTAACCGACTGCGCCACCCAGGCGCCCCAAATTATCTGCTTTTTAAAAAGAAAAAAATCATGAAGAGAAACTAAAGAAATGGAGAACTAATAAACTAAGCATAAATAAGGCAGAAAAGGAGCTGTAAAATCAATAATAGGTTTGCTGACAATTTTTGAGAAGTATTAATCATCGAAATAAGAGGAAAACCCACACTAGCAATATTCAGCGTGAGAAAAAAGCAATTACAATATGAGCCAAAGTTTTTTTTTTATTTCACTGAAATGGAAGAATATTCTTTTCAACTATATGTTAAAATACTTGATAGCCAAAATGAAATGGACGAGTTTTCTAAAAATATAAAATATATAAGCAAAGAGAACTAGCAAGAATGTAGGCTTTCAATCCCATTGGCACAGGCTCCTGGAGAACATCTCAAAAGGTTTCCCCAGAACCTCTTTAAGAAGAGGTCTACGGGGGACGCCTGGGTGGCTCAGTCGGTTGAGCGTCCGACTTCGGCTCAGGTCATGAACCGGTTTGTGAGTTCGAGCCCCGCTTCGGGCCCTGTGCTGACAGCTCAGAGCCTGGAGCCTGCTTCAGATTCTGTGTGTGTGTGTGTGTGTGTGTCTGACCCTCCCCCACTCTCACACTCTGTTTCTCTCTCCTTCAAAAATAAATAATTTTTATTTTTATTATATATATAATAAATATATAATATATTTATTAAATATATATTAAAATAAATATAATATATATAATATATATAATAAATAAATTTATTATTTTTTATTATTTATAAATAAATAAAAAAATTTTTTTTAAAAAGAAGAGGTCTACAGGCACCAATTTTCTGTTATTCCACCTTTGGGTGAAAAATTAGTGAGAGGAGATGATTTATTATACCAGACTTATTATGGTTGAGGGGAAAAAGGCCGCCAGAACTATCTAGAAAAAAAAATAGGAAAAGCTGTTACAACATAATGAAAACAAAGGAGGAGAAAAGTCACCTGGCTTTGCCAGTCTTTCAACCAACAATTAATTCTATCACGTGTTGTTTCAAAAAACCAAAAAAGACAATACATCTCTGAACTGATTTCATAAGTTCAACATGGATTTGTTTCCCTAGCCGAAGGCCAATATCAAAGAAGAAAATTATAATTATCAGCATAGGTGCAAAGGAAGAAAGGGAGAAAAGAGGAAAGAAATGGAGGGGAAGAGTGGAAGGGAGGCGACAAGGGAGGAAGTGAAGGTAGGAAGGAAGAAAGAAATGAGGTCATTCCCAGCATCTAAAGACACATTGTCACCAATGAACAAGGTTTATTGACACGGCTGCAAGGTTAACATGACACATAGAACACTATCGAGGTGATTCATTGTATTAACAGCAAAGAATAAGGATCACATAACAGTATAAATAGATACAAATCTGATTAAATATAAAATATTTTCTTGGGGCGCCTGGGTGGCTCAGTCGGTTAAGCGTCTGACTCCCAGTTTCAGCTCAGGTCATGATCTAGTGGTTTCATGAGTTGGAGCCCCGAGGCGAACTCTGTGCTGACAGTGGGGAGCCTGCTTGGGATTCTCTCTCTCCCTCTTTCTCTACCCTCCCCCAGCTCATGCTGTCTCTGCCTCTCTCAAAATAAATACATACAACTTAAAAGATACCATAAAATAAAATAAAATATTTTCTCAGTTAAAGGGAATTTTTCTTAATTTGATAGATCGCATATTTAAAGTTGACGGTAACTATCACACCTAATGCAGAACATTAGAAACGTTCAGCTTAAAAATAGGAATATGCCAAATTTCCCTTTGTCATGAATCTTACTTTATACTGTACTAGACAAGCTGTCCATCACTGTTTTGTTTTGTTTTATTTTAAGTTTATTTACTTACTTTGAGACAGAGAGGGAGCACGGGAGGGGCAGAGAGAGAGGGAGAGAGAGAGTCCTAAGCAGGCTCTGCACTGCCAGGACAGAGCCCGATGCAGGGCTCAAACTCACTAGCGGTGAGACCATGACCTGAGCTGAAATCAAGGGTCGGACGCTTAACCGACTGAGCCACCCAGGCGCCCCAATTGTTATTTTAAATAAAATCAAAGAGATGCAAATATAGAAAAAGGAAAAAATAATATATTACTTTTTATGAAATAAGTATGAGCCTCATGAAGAAGCAGGTTATGGTGAAGATCCGTACATATTAATCAAATTGTCATGAATTAGTGACATACCTTAAAAAAACAAGGAATGGAGTAGATGTAGCAGGCGTTCGCTCTAAAAACCAGAAAATAATGATGACCGAAAAGAACACAAAACAGGAAAGGAGTCATTATTTAATGAATATTATTGGCACAACTAGATATCAATACAAAAATTATGTGAATGACGACCTCTGGTGTACAATGTAATAAAGCCTATTTTAAAAAATTAACCTGGGGTGCCTGGGCAGCTCAGTTGGTTGAACATCCAACTCTTGATTTGAGCTCAGGTCATGGTCCCAGGGTTGCGGATTGAGCCCCACATTGGGCTCCATTCGAAGCATGGAACCTGCTTAAGATTCTCTCTTTCTCTCTGCCCCTCCCCACCACGTGCACTGTCATGCTATCTCTTTCTCTCGCTCTTGCTCGCTCTCAAAAACAAAAACACAAAAAAACAAAAAACTTAACCCATGAGAGTTTGATAGCTATGGAGGGTTGGTACTCACTATTTGCAATCAAAGATAAGGTATCTGAAGAGATGAACAAATGGCCTGAAAAAATCTAGCAAAACAATACATACAAAATTCACGGGCTTACCATTCGTTATGGAAATCAAAATTCAAATAACTCTAGGATCCACCTTTTAAATTAGCTAAAATTGATCTATAAATAAAAATCTGGTACATCAGAACGATATGCAGAAAGGGATACTAACAACGGCTGGTAAGCTATACAGTGGCATTTCCAGAAAGCAATCTGACAACATTTAAAAGCATTATGAAATTGTTTTGCATGTTGACAAAATAGTCATGACTTGGAAATATGGCCTCATTTCCCTCAACCCCCCAAATATTTTTTTTAATTTTTTTTAACGTTTATTTATTTTTCAGACAGAGAGAGACAGAGCATGAATGGGGGAGGGACAGAGAGAGAGGGAGACACAGAATCGGAAGCAGGCTCCAGGCTCTGAGCCATCAGCCCAGAGCCCGACGCGGGGCTCGAACTCACGGACCGCGAGATCGTGACCTGAGCCGAAGTCGGACGCTTAACCGACTGAGCCACCCAGGCGCCCCTCAGCCCCCCAAATTTTAAAAATAATAATTTATTTACGAATGTTCATGACAGCACTTTACATTTTTTTCATGTTTATTTATTTTTGAGAGACAGAGAGTGAGCAGGGGAAGGGCAGAGAGAGAGAGGGAGACACAGAATCCTAGGCAGGCTCCATGCTGTCAGCACAGAGTCCGAAACAGGGCTTGAACCCACAAACCGTGAGATCATGGAAGCCAGACGCTTAACAGACTGAGCCACCCAGGCGCCCCTGTAACAGCACTGTAATAACAAGATATTCCCAACAGCCTGAATGCTCCACAGTAGGGAGATGGTCAAGCAGAGGCTGGTCAATGCTATGGGGGTCACCTCCTTTCTCTTGCAAGCCCCTCTCTCCAGGAATGACCACACCACCCCACAGTAACCCAAGAGAGAAAACTAAGACTTCTTTCTTTACTTTATTCCAGCTCTTCCCCCACGTAGAAGCCTCCTAACTGGTCTCTGCCTCCAGTGCCCTCCTCCTCCAACTCATTTTCCTCAGTGGTGCCAGGGTACTGACTCTGAAACTTGAATCTACTCCTCCCTCTCCACAATTGCCCATAAAAATAAAATCCAGGGGCACCTGGGTGGCTCAGTCGGTTAAGCATCCGACTTCAGCTCAGGTCATGATCTCACGGTCCGTGAGTTCGAGCCCCGCGTAGGCTTTGTGCTGACAGCTCAGAGCCTGGAGCCTGCTTCGGATTCTGGGTCTCCCTCTCTCTCTGCTCTTCCCCTGCTCATGCTCTGTCTCTCTCTCTCCTTCAAAAATAAATAAAAACGTTAAAATTTTTTTTAAAAAATAAAAATAAAAAAAATAAAATCCAAACAGCATAGCAACCAAAGACCAAGATCTCACCCTACCTACCAGTGTCTTTCTTCCCTTGCACACACTGCATTCTCTAACCATCGGGATGATTTTCGGTTCGAGTCCATCACGCTGTGGACAACCCTGTGCCCCTTTGCCTAGAATGCCCTCCCCGACCCTCCTGGGAGACACTCCTCATCCGTTAACTTTAATTTAAATTTCCCTACAAGCCCTTCCTGATATAGCAGGAAACGCATGCGCTTCAGCTCAGATATGTAAAAATCCTATGTTTATCTTCTCTGTATTCCATTATTTCTGCTAATGACAGGAGCAGTAGAGTGGAAGCACCCAACTTGCCAATGAAAGGTAATGCAGTCTCTTTAGGTTTCAAACCAATGCCTTCATGGGGCGCCTGGGTGGCTCAGTCGGTTAAGCATCCAGCTTCAGCTCAGGTCATGATCTCACAGTTTAAGTTCGAGCCCCGCATCGAGCCTGCTTCAGATTCTGTGTCTCCCTCTCTCTCTGCCCTGCCCCCCCCATGCCACGCTCTGTCTTTCTCTCTCTCAAATATAAATAAACATTAAAAAAAAATAAAAAATAAATAAAGCCAATGCTTTCAGGAAGATATGGAAGGTTCCAACTCCTCATCAGACGATTTCTTTCCTTTCAGAGGAATTCATACAACCCCCAGCACTTGCCAAGATGGCACCTGCATGCAAGGAAATATGGGAGGTGACATACCTCCGTCTCCTCCCTACATGTGCTGAGACGTCACTCGCCTCAGTAGGCTTCTGGATGTACTGAACTGGTAGCTGCTGAGATATGGCTTGTCCCATTTGGTTTTTTGGATGCTATGAGGATACCAGCTGCAGAAATCCTTGACCTCTGGCATTGTCCCCATGTTCTGAAGCCGCCTCATTCTCAGCCCAGGGGACCTTATCAGTTCCTTGGATTTGGGGCCCTTTTAACAGCCTTTCTCTGAGGCACGTGAAGTGTCTGGGTGTCCTCGGTGCCATGTGCGGTTTGCGGGCCCCTGGCCACTGTCTCACCCTCATAAATTTAGACCCATCCTCTGCCAATGCTCTTCTATTGTTCTTGCGCCATATTGGACGTGACGGTGTGATGAACTGCCCCCAAAGAAACAAGGAATCTGCCCCAATATTCGCGGTTGCCACAATACTGCCTGGCTATCCCGACACCCTTTGCCATCTCTGAAGACAGAGTCCAACACTCACCGCTAAACTTTTGTCCTCCTCCTCTCCTCAGTGCCTTCTCTTAATGCCGGAATGCGTTTCTAATTCCCCTTCCTGACTTACAGGAGTTGTCTACACCAGTGCTTCTCAAAAGTTGGTGTGACTATAAATCACCTGGGGATGCTATTAAAATGCAGATTCCAGTTCAATGGTTCTGGAACAGGGCCCGAGAGTCAGCATTTCCAACAAACTCCCGAGTAACGCCAGCCAGGCTAGCCGATGGACGACCACTCTTGGAGAAGCAAGTCTGATCAATCATCAATCACTGGATTGGATGTGCTTCCCCCACACCACTCCCCTGGGACAACAATAGCAGACAAGGTACAGGCAGAGAAAATAGGTGAGCAACGGGGAAAGAAGTCGGGGGGTATCTCACAGGTTCTCTCTCAGTCACGCTGACGGCCACCGCTGTTTCCTCTCCCACCTGAACCCACTGCTTCTCCAAGACTCATATGCTATCCACACTTCAGCCATGACTTCTGTATTTGATTATATGTGTTTCTCCCTAACTGCACTATAATTTTCTTGAAAGTGTACAGCAGAATTCCCAAACTGGTGGTGACAGGCTGCATATGGCCCCACAGATGTTTTGTTTTACCATTACAGTGTTTTTAAAATATAGGAGTCGGTTGCCAAATGCAAAGCGCCGATTCTCAACCCCAACTGCACGCCACAATCTCCTGGGAACACTTTCCAAAAAACGTCACTGCCTGAGTCCTACCCTCTTAGCGATTCTGCTCTAATTGGCCTGGGAAGGGTCTGAGACGTCAGAATCTATGTTTAAAGTGCCTTTGATTCTAGAACCGTTTGAGAGTCACAGAATTATTGCAGATAGTACTAAGTATCCTCTTACACCACACAGCCCGTTTTCCCTCTTATTGTCTTACATTTCTGGGGTACGATTGTTACAATTAATGAACCGCATTAATCCAGTATTACTATCGAATGCCGTGCGTTATTCAGACTTCCCTCGTTTTTTCCCTAGTGATTGTTTTCTGTCCCGGGACCTCATCCAGGTTACCATGTCACATTTAGTTGTCATGTCTCCTTAGGCTCCCCTTGGTCATCGTGGTTGCTCAGACTTACCTTGGTCTTGGTAATCTTGCCAGTCCTGAGGAGTACTGGTCAGGTATTTGTAGAATGCTCCTCACTTGGGATCTGTTTGATGTTTTTCTAATGATTAGGCTAGAGTGCTTTATGTTAAGATTTCTGGGTTATTCTAATGTCTAGTTAGTGTTTAAAAAAATCATTGATTTTGAGGCTCCTGGGTGGCTCAGTCGGTTGAGGTCGGCTCAGGTCATGATCTCACAGCTCATGAGTTCAAGCCCCATGTCGGGCCCTGTGCTGACAGCTTGGAGCCTGGAGCCTGCTTCAGATTCTTTCTCCTTCCCCCCCCTTTGCCCCTCCCCCACTTATACTCTGTCTCTCTCTCCCCCTCCCTCTCAAATATAAGCAAACATTAAAAAAATTTTTTTAAATAATTGATTTTAAGAATGTGAAGAGTCCTGGGGCCCCTGAGTGGCTCAGTCGGTCAAGCGGCGGACTCCTGATTTCAGCTTAGATCATGATCTCGTGGTTCGTGAGGTCAAGCCCCACATCGGGCTCCATGCTGACAGTGCGTGAAGCCTGCTTGGGATTCTCTCTTTCCCTCTCTCTCTTCCCCTCCCCCCACTCGCACTTGCTGTCTCTCCAAATACACAAACTTTAAAAAATTAAAAAAAAAAAAAAAAAAAAGAACGTGAAGGATTCACATGAAAGCTTAAATTCTGGCTTTTGACATGTGGAAGGTGTGAAAACTGCAGTTCTTCCCAGAAACAAACAACCGGCAGTGAGAAGGCATTGCCAGCACCCACCAGCTCGCCACAACCCGCTTCCCTCTTGTCAGCCCCAGCCTAAAGCTTAACTTCATGTCTTCTGCAGGGCACCTAGTGCAAGGCTGACACAAAGCATGCCCTGAATAATGCTGATCAAGTAAATAAGTAAATGAGCAAGTTCCTAAAGGAGAAGACACGCACACAGTCACCGAACATGGCAAATTTGTGGATTATACGACCAGCTGACACTATTGGGGCAAATATTGCCCACTGATTTACTCAACATTTGTTCTAACCTCCTTACAGGAAGGATTTTTATAGGAAGTGAGACTCCCTCACGGGACAGTAATCCGGGCATTCTCACTTTGCCAAACTTGCAAGGAGGAAAGAGGTCACAGAAGGAGCCTACCCAGGGAGAGGGATTTTTTTTTTTTTTTCTGGCAAGCAGAGCGGTGGAGACATTTGGTTATGCCGAGACCCGGAGCATCCTGATTGGTGCAGAGACAGAGCGGTCTGGGGGTCTCGAAGCAGCAGCCAGCTAAGCAGGCCAGTCCTGCAGTGTGGCTCTGGGACTTGTTCCCTACGCACGGCCTCCTCAAGCCCGATTTTTCATCCTCCCAAGAATGTCTCCACAAATCTACGGGATGAAGTCCGTGATCTTCTTTTACTTGGTTTGATACAATAATTGGTCAGAGACTGCTAATTGCCTAGCCAGTATTCATTGTCTTCTTCACCAACTCCTACATTTGGGAAGTGTAAATACGTCATGCTTTAAAAACATATGTTCTATTATCGCCACGTTCCCTTGCAGAACGAATGGCCAAGGACATTAAATGGAAAGCTTGGCCCAGGGTTTTCGGGAAAGCTCTTTCAAGGCGTCTCCTCGGCTGGCAAGTACTCCTCCGTCCTCTGTCCATCCTCCGACTTACACGTGATCTTTTTAGCACCCGCAGGCTCTTGTGAAGGTGGAAGCCACATGCTAAGGGTGGCAGAGAAGAAAGCCAGGAGGATGCCAGATATCGATGCCGTTGTGGAGCTATCTCAGCCCTTGACCACCCACCTCCAGCCTTCTTATTCTGGGAAAGACAAACAAAATTGTCTCACTTAAAATATTGTTTGTGGGGGTCCCAGCTCCTACGAGTTTAAAGCAGTTCCTTAGTAATATAAATATAACAGAATGGAATATCCAGCCAGAAATTAAATGTTTTGAGGGCTGTAGCTCTAGGGAAAGGGGTACTGAAAAGTCACCTTGGCCTTTTCATGTGCCCAGTCTAATCTCTTTTGAGCCACCAAAGTATCTCTCTCCACCTTCAGAGCCCGTTGAAGATCTCCAGATGCATAGGTGGGTTGCCAAGCTAAGAAGGTGAAGGATAGCCCTAGAATCTGGCAAAGGGATTCCAATCAGCCCTTACACATTTTTCCAAATCCAGACAGAGCCCTGGGGGAGACACTGAGAAAGGGAAGCCAGTGAGGGTTCCGGATTCATTTGCTCACACAGTGCTTCCTAAAGATTCATGGTGCATCTACCTTACGCCATGGAACCGTCTAGGCATTGAGAGCAAGCAGTGAATGAAAGATCATGTCTCTGTCCTCAAGGAGTATGCACTCTAGTCGGGCCTCTGCGAGGAAGCTGAGCTGTGCCACAGAATCAGCTGAGAGCAGGTGCAGGTGACAGCAGAGAAGCAGAGAAGAAATCTGCTACCTGACCTCAGCCAGGGAAAGTGGGAAAGTGGGTCTCTCCCAAGCCAGCCATCATGCTATATAGTCTACCCTCCCTGCTGGGATCCCAGCTGGACACGTGGCCCATCAGTTTCCCTGTTACCATAGAGGTCACGGAGAAGAATTTACTCTGGGGAAAATAGCCCTCGTACTTGGGGAATGGAAAAGGGTAAGTTGGGGCCCACTGAACTTGAAGAAGGAAAAGCAGAGGTCTGGTTAGAAATTTACAAAACCTGGGTTTTTAGGGGTGCCTTGGTGGCTCAGTCGGTTGAGCATCTGACTCTTGGTTTCGGCACAGGTCATGACCTCACAGTTTGTGGGATCGAGCCCTGCGTTGGGCTCTGCGCAATCAGCCCAGAGCTTGCTTGGGATCCTCTCTCTCTCTCTCCCTCTCTCTCTGCCCCCCCGCTCACGCTGTCTTTCTCAAAATAAATACATAAACTTTTCTTAACAAAATGTAAAAAGTTAAATTAAAAAAAAAACTTTAAAAATCTTGGCTTTTAGAGACAGGATTCAAACAATACACATAATGATTCTAACCATTTATTTCGTCATGAATGTGGAATGGGGCAAGCAGTGTGCCAGGTCCCGTCCAGTCTTCACAGGAACCACACAGAGTGAGCTATTATCTTTCTTTAAGACTGTGATGAACGTTCACAGAAGTTAATGATCTTGATTGGGTGTGGTAAGAAATCAAAATAGATCCGTCTGACTCCAAGGTCACATTCTCTCCGCTTCACCGTTCTGCCTCCTCCACGCCAGCCTCGCAAAGACGGACGTCGTGTCCTAGAGAACATCGCCAGTCCTTATCAAGCAAATCTTGCAAATCTAAAACGCAGCTACAGAAGTCGTTCCGCAGGAACTGTTGCCGAAGGGTGCAGTAGACTGTCCAGCTTGCAGGAGGGCACAACGGCTGGATGGATCCAGGAATTCACTGGTTTTCAGTAGTATGTCCAAGATTATATCCAGCCATAAGAAATGTTTGACAGCTCAGTAAGTCATGCTTTATTGTTAGCGGTCGTCATTTACATGACATATTCTTGCCTTGGGTGGGGGGGGCTTAATGCCAATTACCGCTTCCCTAAAGAAAGAAAAATATTTTCTCTTGTCATTTTCAACAGCACAGCCTTTCACTTGCCCATAGGGTCTTCGGCAATCTCCAGCATTTCCCTTAAGGGAAATGCACAGACTAGGGGAAAGTGGAGAAAAAAGGAGTCGCCAGAAATTCTTTCCAGACCACTGGACCCTCCTAGAACTAATTAGCTTGAGGCATGCAGGAAGAGAGAATGAATGTCTTATGGTCAGTAGGAGTGTAGGCTAGTCACCAACTGTTCCCCTCCCCAGGGCGCGGGAACATCCTCCCCAGGCAGAATCAGCTGCTCCCTCTGCTGTACCCCCCACGCTGGGAATGTGACTCTAAATTTGCACTAACCATAGGTGTGCAGCCTCAGTATCAGGCGTGATGTCTTTTCATTTATGGCCCTGTATCAAAATTCTTTCAGTGTTGGTGGCAAAGGACATAAAAACTAATCCAAACTGGCTTAAGCCAAGGAGGAGTTAAAGAAAAAGGAAACCATTGGCTCATAAAATGGGAAAGTTCAGGGTTAGTGCCAAACTGATTTGGCCCGAATCCAGAGGTTCTAATGATATCTTCAGAATTCCATTTTTCTCCATCTTAGCGCTGCCTCCCACGATGTAGGTTGGGTGCTCTGTGGTGGGTCCTGGCAATTCCAGCTGACTTCATTCTTGCTGCTAGAAATCCCAGGAGAAAAATGTCTTCCCAGTGCTTCCCTCTTAAGTTCTGGGTTTTTTTCTGATTGGAGGAACCTGAGTGACTCAGCCATCTCTGAACCAATCACTAGCCATGGGGACTCAGTGTGGTGATTGGCCAGCCCTGAGGCACCTGCTCTGTGCCCAGAGGTGGGGGTAGAGACTCTCTAAACCATGTGGCCTGAGCAGGGAATGGCTCCCTGAAAGAAATTCATAAGGTTATTACCAGAAGAAAAAGTGGATTGGATAGTAAGTGGCCAGAATAACACAGGATCCTCACTGCCTAACACGGCACTTGGCACATAGAAGAGCTCAGAAGTCTTTACTCAATTTATTGTTGAAGGAGCGGGTGCTGCCTGGGGCAGACTTGGGCTTGGAGCAGTGCCCCGCCTCCGGCACCCCGTGGTATTGGTGAGTGATGCCCGTCTTGGATTTCTTTTCCCTTGGCTCCTCTCCTCTGAGGTCTGACTCAAGCCCAGTAAGATGCACATGATCCCTGATAATTTCCCCTATCTCCACAACACACCTTCTATTTTCCAATCCTGACCAGTCTACCCTCTTTCCACCGAGGTAGAGCTCTTTACAAGGCAAAGCCCATTGCCTGGTCCACACAACTCAACTGGACCTGAGCTGTCCTGAGTGAGTCACTAATGGGGATGGGTGCACTGCCCAGGATGGAGGACAGGAAGTAAAAAAAAAAAAAAAAAATGCCAGACCTGAAATTTTATCTTCTAGATGCCCCACTCCATCCTTTATCCCAGCAGTTCACGGCCTCTTTTCCATAGTTTATCTGGCTGATATCCCGAGAGTAGGACCAGTGATTTTTCAAGATGGCAGCAGTTTGTGTTTCAATAGTTACAGCTGCACTGAGAAAGTTTCATCTTAGAGTACTTTACTAATTGACCAAAAAATATCATGCCCTGGAAACAGGAAGTCAGTAGCTACGCCCTGTAGAGCGTCTGTGAGAAGACACTTATTTCTAGGCTGCTGTGGTTTTGCAGGCAGGGTTCCACTACTCCCTCCAAAACTTGCAGCTGAATGAATCTCCTTATATTATAAAACTCATATGCCAAGTTAGCGTAACAGGATGCTAGCAATCCTCTGTATTTTCCTACAATAATTAATGTTTCCTACCTTCCTAATCAATGCACTCGTTGAAATTTTTACACCATGGGGCACCTGGGTGGCTCAGTCTCAAGAGCGTCCAACTGTTGATTTCAGTTCAGGTCATGATCTCACAGTTCGTAAGATCAAGCCCCCCATTGGGCTCTGTATTCACAGCACAGAGCCCACTTGGGATTCTCTCCCTCCCTCTCTCTGCCCCTCCCCCACTCACTGTCTCCCTCTCTCTCTCTCAAAATAAACAAGTAAACTTTAAAAACCCTTTACATTGTATATGGGGTGCCTGGGTGGCTCAGTCGGTTAAGCGTCCGACTTCGGCTCAGGTCATGATCTCGCGGTCCGTGAGTTCGAGCCCCACGTCGGGCTCTGTGCTGACAGCTCGGAGCCTGGAGCCTGCTTCGGATTCTGTATCTCCCTCTCTCTCTGACCCTCCCCCGTTCATGCTCTTTCTGTCTCTGTCTCAAAAATAAATAAACATTAAAAAAATAAATAAAAAGTAAAAAACCCTTTACATTGTATATAACAATGATTGATCGTTATCATAAAAAGTGTGCTCTGCAAGATAAAATATCCAATTTCCTATTTTCACCACCCGTACCCTTTTAAATAAACTTGAAATTGAACACACTAAAGGTAGACATGTATTCCAGTTCAGGCAACATGCACGAACCTTGGAATAACTAATAAACTTTTGATTTCTTTTTTTTTTTAAATTTTTTTTAACATTTATTTATTTTTGAGACAGAGAGAGACAGAGCACGAACAGGGGAGGGGCAGAGAGAGAGGGAGACACAGAATCCGAAACAGGCTCCAGGCTCTGAGCTGTCAGCACAGAGCCCGACGAGGGGCTCGAACCCAAGATGTCACAAGCTGTGAGATCATGACCTGAGCCGAAGTCGGACGTCCAACCGACCAAGCCACCCAGGCGCCCCTAAACTTTTGATTTCTTATGCATTACAAATAAGAACCTGAAGAAGACAGTGGGGGAAGTATTTACCTAAGATAGGGAAATTTGAAGAGTGCCTGATGATCTGTCTTAGAATGTGACTTCAGCACACCGTAGTCAGAGGCCACTGGAGGTGAAATATGGCGTAGCTTCTAATAACAGATGTATTCCATGTCTGTACAGTGCGTTTCATCAGAGCATTTTGTAACCCTTATCTCTGTCATCTTTATAACCACAAGGGGAGTTAAGTAGGCGGTCAGTGACTCCATTTTACAGATAAAGAAATTGAGGTACAGAATAATCGGGTTTCTCAAAGTCACATACATCAGAGAAAATGCTGGAAGTGAAGTCCACTTTTAATTCTCAGCCAGTCCAGAATTTCGCCTATTCGTACTTAGAGAAGCTAAGACTCACCCAGCTTGGTTATTAACCTTTATTCTACACACTGTCGCTCTTTGTGTCTTCCTTGAACTCCTGTTGTTTCCTTCCCGGATGTCAATTCTCTTCCTGACACCAGAATTCTGTTTTCCTGATCCTTCGTTGTCTCTCAGTATCAATCGGTTTCCTGTTTGTGTTTCTGAAGCTCATGAGTGCATTTATATTACTAGCTAAAAGACATGAGCCAAAATTCTTGTGACATACATTGAAATGCAGTTAAGTGGGTAAGTGTAGCACAAAATGTTGCAAAATCAAAACACAAAGGTTTATGGGTGCCCGGAGCACAGGTTTGATGCGAGTCAGCACTGTACCTACCCTACCTCGATGTAAGCCTAACTTTGAGAAATTTTGTTTTCAGCCAGTGTTAAATAGCTATTAATTTCCCAGGAGTGTAACTTCCCTTAGGGGTTATAGTGAAACGTCTTTACAGTACTCTGTCACGGTGAGGCAAGAGAGAAGTTGAATCTTGGGGTTTTAGATACGCTTTTGACAGGCAATGAGTAAAATGTTCACAGTGATGCCTACGGCTTGCACTAAATACCACAAATTCTTTCTTGATCATACCATTTGTTCTTAAACATATCACAACTTCCAAGAGGGCAAGCATTTCTCTTTTTTTTTTAAGTTTATGTATTTATTTTTGAGGGACAGAGCGAGCGAGCAGAGGGGATGGGCCGAGGGAGAGGGAGAGAGAGAATCCCAAGAATCCTGCACTGTCAGTGCAGGGGCACAAACTCACGAACAGTGAGATCATGACCCAAGCCAAAATCAAGAGTTGGATGCTTAACCAACGGAGCCGCCCAGGTGCCCCTGGAAGATTTCTCTAGCATTAATCGCCTTCTAGGATGTAGAGTCTTCTCAGTGCTGTCTCCCTAGTCAAAAATGTATCATGAAAATCAAGTTCTGAGAATAAAGAATCAATATTTGATTAAACCTTTGATAAGAAAGTACAGCATGTTGCTTAGGAGAAAGAGAGGGTGCTTCATAAACACGTGGATTCAGAGCTTAGCTCTGCTGCCTTAAGAAAGTCACTTGGTTTCCTGCGCCCGTCTCCTCACCTAGGAAGCGGTGCTGATGATAACCACTTCCTGGCGTCCAAGCTGAAACAAGATGAGGTATGGCAAGGGCTTATATTCAACGAATAGCAACTATTTGAAGGTATGTTTAGAAACAAATAAGGCTGGGGCGCCTGGCTGGCTCAGTCAGCAGACCATGCAACTCTTGATCTGTGGGTTGTGAGTTCAAACCCCATGTTGACTGTAAAGAATACTTAAAGGGGCGCCTGGGTGGCGCAGTCGGTTAAGCGCCCGACTTCAGCCAGGTCACGATCTCGCGGTCCGGGAGTTCGAGCCCCGCGTCAGGCTCTGGGCTGATGGCTCGGAGCCTGGAGCCTGTTTCGGATTCTGTGTCTCCCTCTCTCTCTGCCCCTCCCCCGTTCATGCTCTGTCTCTCTCTGTCCCAAAAATAAATAATAACGTTGAAAAAAAAATTTTTTTAAAGAATACTTAAAAATAAAAAAAAGGGGGCACCTGGTGGCTCAGTTGGTTGAGTGTCTCTTGATTTCGTTTCAGCCTGCATTGGGCTCTGTGCTGACAAGTGAGGACCCTGCTTGGGAACTTCTCTCTCTCTCTCTCTCTCTCTCTCTCTCTCTCTCCCCTTCCCTCCCACTTTATCTGCTCCTCCCTACCTCAAAATAAATAAATAAACTTTATAAATAAATAAATAAATACATAAGGTTATTAATGGCCCGTGTGTGAGTATTCAAGGCGATTTGTCGATGATGATTGGTGACAAAGGGACCTCTGCAAAGTGCTCTGTTCATATACATTGGTATATATCAGGCACTAAGTAGCAAGTGTCCGTTTCTAATTTGAATGAGTACAGACAGTCTGGTTCTCTAGTCTGCATGTGGTAGATCTTTATGCTTCTGTAAGAAATGAGAGAATTGATTTCCTATCTTCGCAAAGAGGAGGGAGACAGAGTGCCTTCTACACCCTCCGGGGTCACAGAAAGGTGGTGGTGTATCTTTGAAGATTAGAGAACTGCACTGGTCACCTTTTTTTAAATGGAAACTCTTTGTAGGTGGGATGGAATTCAACTTAACTATTTTTGCAAGTGATCTAATCTGAAGCTCCAGGGTTAAACTGCACACATGCACACAAACACACACACACAGACACACACACACACACACACACACCCCTCTAAACACTGAACTAGCATTGAAGCTTATTTTTTTTAAGTTCATTTATTTATTTTGAGAGAAAACGAGAGGAGGAGGAGCAGAGAGAGAGAGAGAGACAGAATCCCAAGCTGGCTCCTCACTGTCCGTGTGGAGCCAGATGCGGGGCTCAAACTCACAAACCCATGAAATCATGACCTGAGCTGAAATTGAGTTGGGCACTTAACTGACTGAGCCACCCAGGTGCCCTAGTGTGGACGCTTGTTATGTGTCATTTGATAGCACTGTGGCCTCAGACAGCTGAGCCACAGGGGTGTGGACACAAATGTATCCAAAATGTATTTGGGTGTACATGAGGGCAAAACAAGTCAACTAGTATATATTAAACAACAACTTTGATCACGGTATTGAGTTGGATGTGGTTGGAAATGCATTAGAAGGGTCTAAATTACACCCATCTTTTAAGGCCTGACTCAATTACCGTGGCCTCTAAAAGCCAACCAACAGAAGAAGATCTTTCCCTTCTCTGACTGTCCATTCTATGTATTGTTTACCAAAAGATTTCATGCTTTTCGTGGCCATAACTCTACCGAGGACAAAAACCCAGCAGAAGCCAAAGTGGAAACCAGATCTAAGCGGAGGGACTCTGGTAAAGTCCTTGTCTGTCTCACGTACTTGGTAGTTCACTGACATACATTCATTGTCTTTTTTTTTTTTCCTGATTCTTGAACATTAGTTACTAGATTACAAATTCCTACAGGGCAGAGATTCAGATGAGAGACAAGAGAAACAATGAGGGCTGGGAGTCAGGAGATGGAGGTTCTGGAGCCAGCACGGCCACCAGCCAGAACTTGCATACGAGCCCGCTCAGCGTGCTGAGCCTGCAAAGGCCAAGCTAGGCCATATATGAGAAGTGTGACGTAATTCCCAGGTTCTCCCGAGGCTCCTGCTTTACACTGGCTGTAGACCAGTTAAATTATTTTTAGGACCCTTTCACTCTCAAAGTCTCCCAATTTGGATGATCAGTCATATGACCTCTTTACATATAAGGCACTTTCCTTCCGTCCTTCCTTCCTTCCTTGCTTCCTTCTTTCCTTTCTTTCTTTGTTTTTTCTGTTTTGTTTTTACTGAAGCACTTTATGTTCCTTACCCAGCGACGCTTTGCTGAGGCCTAATGTTCTCACACGACAGTAGAAAACCAAAACTTGTTGTCATCTCTTAAAGAATTGAGAACTATGTACAAAAAAAAAAAAAACAACCATGCATCGATTAAAAGGATGATAAACTTGCCGTTGTAAATGCAAACCGTGTTCCAACTCAAGGCAACTAACAACCCACGGTGTTCTAGAAGGAAAACATTGAGTAAGAAAGGAAAGTGGGTCCTAAGGCTCGGAAATTCCCAGCCCCGTCAGACCAGCAAGACAACTGGTTTAGGACTCTTGTCCAGTCTCTAGAGAAATCCTGAAATAGCTCTTATACATTAATACCCCGCATGGATCAGAACCTGATGGTCTTGCAGATTCTCAAACCAGTGGATTTCTCTTCCATACACATGTTCTCAGCCTCACCCATGAAGCGACTGAGACACATGTACCAAGGGTTTAAATCCAAGATATGCACGAGGTATTGAACATACATCAGGGAAGCAGTGAACTTGGATACAAGGTCAAGATCAGCAACAAGCTCTACCATCCGGAGCCGATATCAGACACAAACTTCAAGGACAAATGTCTTTTCAAAGGCTTATTCCAGGTATAAGGCCACTTGTTGATTCATGATTCTGTTCTGTGCTTACCCCGCCCACTCACCCCCACCCTAGGACCCAGCACAGGGCTAAGGACACAATAAGAACTCAATAGACATTGAATTAGGTCGGCATAAAACACACTTATGAACCTAAAGGAACTCCTGAATCCTGAGTTGATGTACACTATGAATTCAGGAGATGATGTACACATATGAAGCCTCTGGAAGTCTCTAGAAGCCCGTGTGTGGAGCTGTGCCCCGTGCTGCAGGCAGTCGGTCCCTTCATAGCAACTGGATTTTAAATATCAGAGCCGGGGAGAGAGGCCAAGTGAGGAACGGCCAGGACCAGACAGCAGACAGACTGGTGCGTGGAACACACGATCGGGGCAACAGGGGTGACAAGGCAGGGAGTGTCAGGGAGGCAGGGGCTGGGCCTGGCTGGGTGTCTGGCCAGCTGGCAGTGCTCCGAGGGGGTGGGGGGCATTCGGCAGCACTCCAAGCAGGCAGTTGGTGTTAGCGAGGTCCGTATGTGGACGGACTGACAGCAGTGAGGGCAGCGTGGTAGGGAAAGCCAGGTGTTGGGTCCTGGCAAGCCCAGGCAGTCTGTAGCTCTAGAGAAAGGGGGTCTTGGGGCAAGAACAGGGCACAGCAGTGTAGGTGGGGACTCTCTGAACGTCGGGGGAAAGTGGGCACTATAATTTGGGCTGATTTGGCTACTGGGCATGCTAGAAGCTCCATGGTGGGTGAGCACTGGAAGAATGAGCTGAAAACTGGCAATAGCCAAGCAAGAGGGATTAATGTGGTTTTGGGCATGGCCCCAAGGAGAAGAACTGGCTGTCCGAACCACAAACTAGGGTCTGACATGGGTTGGTTATAGTGTTCAAATCTGCCAGCAGGAGGCTGATCCCCACCTCCTCTGATAGGCAGAAGCCAGGGAAAAACACGGGGGCAAATCCCACAAATTATGGTAGATCACCGGGGCATGGACGTCGTCCCCAGCCGTGGTTACGGTAGGTGAAGCTGAAGGCAGAGACTGGGAATCGTGTGACATCTTAGAGAGTGAATCCAAAACAGGGTCACAAAACAGGAGTTTGACTGAGAATAGGTTTTAAGTTAAAGAGCCCAATGGGAGTGATTTCACTCATATGTGGAATTTAAGCCACAAAACAAATGAACAGAAGGAAAGGGAAGCAAAAATAATATAAAACAGGGAGGCAGACAAAACCTAAGAGACTCTTAACATAGAGAATGAACTGAGGGTTGCTAGGGGGGTTGTGGGTGGAGGGATGGGCTAAATAGGCAAGGGTCATTACGGAGGACACTTGTTGGGATGAGCCCTGGGTGTTATATGTAGGGGATGAATCACTGGATTCTACTCCTGAAATCATTACTACACTCTATGCTAACTAACTTGGGTGTAAATTTAAAAAATAAATACGTTAAATAAACAAATAAACAAACAAACAAACAAATAAATAAATAGCAAGCCCCATGGGAGATCACGAAATTATGGGAAAAAGACGTGAAAAGTGGGAAGTCGGGCACACAGCACATCTCTCATAGCAATTTCATGCCACAGTGCAAGTCCCTATGGTAGCTTTACCTGGAGCAGTCCCAATGTGCACTGACATACACGTGCTGGAGCCATTTAAAAAGGAGCTGATGGCTCAGGCAACAACCATCTCCAGGTAGAGATCATGAATGCAGTCAAGCCGGAGGCTTCATGGGTCACAAGACTACATCTAGCAGCTGGAAGGAACAGGTGCAGCCTTGGGGGGCAGGAGGTAGGCAAGCTCTTGGGGCAGGATGTAAGGGTCTCAGTGAAGTAGACTGGGGTCACAGTGAACTTCAGTCCCAGGAATAAAAATCAGGGTCGAGGACAGAAGCAGACAAGGCACACGCACGCGAGGCAAGAAGGGAAGCTTGAGCGTGTTGGACCTACCCAAGCCCTACCAAATATCGGCCAGCATGGCAAGAATGTGTGGTGGTGGAATCTGATGTATACTCTGGACTCGGACTCATGGGGGTCTTAATCTTGATCCCACCACTTGCTGGCCATGAGATCGTCAGCTAGTTAATTAAGATCTCTGAGTTGTGGTTGCCTCATCGTTAAGATGGGGATGACAACATGCACTTAGCACAGTCGTGAAGATTAATGACGTAATGTATATGAAGCACCACGCTCTCTCGGTGCCTACCACCATTACAGATGCTCCATAAACAGAACTATTACTACCATTAAGACTCAATCCAAACCACACCTATAGGGAGGAAGGCAAATAGAAATTTAATACGCTGCCAGGCTGGCCCGGATTACCAAAGGGAATGGGTGCTGCTCAGCCTGCAGGTTTAAGAGCTGGATGGTGTTGAGAAAGGCAGGAAAGAGGAATGGGCTTGGTCCTATGGAAAAAGTGAGGACTCGATTTCTAAAAACAGGAGTTCAGGGGCACCTGGATGTCTGACAGTTGGGGGAGGGTCTGACTCGATTTCAGCTCAGGTCATGATCTCTCACAGTTCTTGACTTGGAGCCCTGCATCAGGCTCAGCAAAGACTGTGCAGAGCCTGGTTGGCCTGCTCTCTCTCCTTCTCTTTCTGTCCCTCCGCTGCTCGTTCTTGTGCTCTCTCTCTCTCAAAATAATAAATAAACTTTTTAAAAAAAGAGTTCAGGTTCAGAGAAGGACCAACTATGAGGTGTTGACTTACTGGCCTCAATTTCCAGCTCAAGAAACACTGAGCCTACAAGCAGGGTCCAAACAATCCTTGCAGAAAGAAGGAAGGGACGTGGGATTAGGCAACCAAGCAGCTCACTACGCTGAGAACCCCCGGATGCTGTCATCCAAAAAATATCCCCTCTCCTGAATGCAGGATCAATGGTACCTAAAATTCCACCATTACATGTTTTTTTCTTTGAATTGAATATCCTTCTCCCCAGGCATAACTGTTGAAAATGTAAGCATTGCAGGGGGCGCCCGTGTGGCTCAGTCAGTTGGGCGTCCGACTTTGGCTCAGGTCATGATCCTGCAGTTCGTGAGTTCGAGCCCCACATCGGGCTCTGTGCTGACAGCTCAGAGCCCGGAGCCTGCTTTGGATTCTGTCTGTCTGTCTGTCTCTCTCTCTCTGTATCTCTCTCTCAAAAATAAAAAAGAAAGAAAAATAAACCAAGCATTGCAGGACTTGGAGCCCATTGGGTCACTCATAATTCATATACACAGGCCTCCACCTGCTGAGAGCCTGCAACTCCCCCAGGGACTCACGTGGGCACTGGCCTTCCCCAGACATGGGGCATCTGTGGCAGCCGGCATGAGGAAAGGAGAGGGAGCATTTTTAGGACTATGAAGCCTTGGGAATGAACCAGGAAAAGGTGGGAGCTTACACAGTGTTTGTCTTCTTCTTTCTGCTGACATGGGGGTTTCACGGGAGCTAGTTTATACATCCAGTTCTTTCCGTGGAACCGAGGATTCTAAGCAGGAAGCATGGGGACTACAGGCATCTAGGGAAGATAGTCTAGAAGGGTAGGAAGAAGGACACTGCATGCACAATTTCCTCTTCCTGGGGCCCAAAGCCCTGGGACCTTCTTCCTTCGGTCTCCAGACTTCCCCAGAAGAAGCTAGTACCCGCACGCGTTGGACATAAGGCTGGCTAATGCAGCTTTGAACTTTGAACTTAGGCACCAATAGTACATTGGAAAGGTATGTGTGTGACTGGCTTGCAAAGTGTTTGACCAGCGCTGTGGGATGTATGGCGGCCCCTAGCTGACTGGGGCTCCCGAGCCCTTAAAATGTGGCTGGTCTGAACTGAGACGTGCCATTGGTTTGATTTGAAGGGCTCATGACAAAAGGGAAAAAGAATGTAAAATGTCTCTTTGATATTTTGGGCGTTGGTTACATGTCAGAATGATAAGACTTGGGATATGTTGGGTTAAATAAAACAGATTATTAAAAGTAATTCCCACTGGGACACCTGGGTGGCTTAGTCGGTTAAGCATCTGACTCTCGATTTCAGCTCAGATCATGGCCTCACGGGTCATGAGTTTGAGCCCTGCCTCGGGCTCTGTGCTGGTAGTGCAGGGCCTGCTTGGGATTCTCTCTCTCCCTTTCTCTCTGTTCCTCCCAGCTTGTGCTCTCTTTCTCTCTCTCTCTCTCTCTCTCTTTCTCAAAATGAATAAACAAAAACATTAAATAAATTTTTAAAAGTGTCCTTCAAAGAGAATGCTTCTTCTCCCTTGCCGGACTTAAAAAAATTTTTTTTCAACATTTATTTATTTTTGGGACAGAGAGAGACAGAGCATGAACGGGGGAGGGGCAGAGAGAGAGGGAGACACAGAATCGGAAACAGGCTCCAGGCTCTGAGCCATCAGCCCAGAGCCTGACGCGGGGCTCGAACTCACGGACCGCGAGATCGTGACCTGGCTGAAGTCGGACGCTTAACCGACTGCGCCACCCAGGCGCCCCTGGACTTTAAAACATAATAATAAATTTAAAAAAATAAAAATAAAATTCATTCCACTTAATCTTTTTTACTTCGTAATATGACTACTAAGCATTTTCGATTCCGTATGTGGCTCACAGCATATTCCTATTGGACGGTGCTGTTTTAAGCAAATTGATGGGTCCATTTGTTCAAAGAATCCCAGCTCCTGAAGGTCCAGCCACCCCCACTGTGGTTTGTCAACTGGCTGGGGACCTGACCTCTGGCTGATCACAGAGGAGTCAACTTCTGTGCTGAGAGGGAGGGTGATGGCTTTAGGCGAAGACAATTGAACATTCCCTTCATCCCTCATGGGATCTGTTAGGGAACTCTCGTCTCTCTTCTTCCCAGACACGTATCCTCACTTCGGCAGTAGAGAAGCTCTCCTCGTCCTTCCCCACCCCCGTCGCCACCTTATGGTTCCTCCCTTTGTCGAGAGCCAGAAACTCTTAACTCCCTGTGTTCTTCCCCAGCTGGCACCATGGAGGGATGGGGTCTCTGTGAAAGCTTCTTGAGCTTTTCTGTCTTAGTGAGCTCTGAACTCCGTGTTGAGATCCTCTCCTCTAGATCAAGACACCTGTTAGGGCTCTACCTCTGACAGTAGAAAGTTCGTCCCTTAGTAAGGACACAGCTGCACCTCTCTCTGTAGTCACTCAGTGCATATTTGTATGACATCTACACGCCCAGCACTGAAGAGAAGAGCTAACAGAACCGACATCTGGCTCTGTCTGCCACATTTGATGAGCCCCTGGCTCCTTCCTTCTGGGAAAAACTTGCTTCACGTGGCCCCTACACATGACTTTATCTTATTTCTTCCCCTTTTTACTGTCCAGTCCTTCATCCTCTTAACTAGCTCCTAGCGGCCCTGATCTCTGAGTATTGGCATCCCCTCAGTCTGCAGGCCTTGTCTTTTTAATTGTCACCAAGTCCCCACGTTCTCGCTCTGTTCCAATGGCTATAAATATAATCTGTGCACTGACAACAGCCCCTCTTCGTGACTTGGCCTGGTCCTAACCTCTCACTTGGACCCCAGACTGCCATATCTGTCTCTCTCTTCAACATTTCCACTTGGATGTCTCATGGGCATCCCCAGTATCACATACCCAAAGCTAAATTCTGGTTTCTCCTCCAAAATCTGCTCCAACTCAGAATAGGGAGAGAATGCATCCTTCCAGTTGTTCAGGTTACAAGAACATTGGAATCGTCCTCGACTCCACTTCCTCTCACATCCCACTCCTAGTGTGGCATCGAACCCTATCAGCTGTACCTCAAAATATGCCCACGTTCTGACCATCCTCCTCATCTCAGCCCTACCCCTTGGGTCGAACCACTGTCTTCGTATATGCGGGATTCTTGCACCAGTTTCCTCATGGGCCCCCCCCCCCTTCTGTTCTCCTTGCCTTTCCAGGCTGTCTATTCTCAAGTCAGAAGCCAGGGCAACCCTTGAAACATGTAAGCTGTAGCAGATGGTTCCAGTGCTCAGAGCCCTTCAACAACTTCCATCTCTCTCCAAGAATTTATTGCATCTGCCAGGCCAACCACGTTCTGCCCTGCTGTCTCCGGTGCGGCCACGGCTTTCCTTAAGCACCTGGGCCAAACGGCTCCCATTTCTGAGTCTTTGCATTTGTTCTTGTCAGAAAACTCTTCTCCCAGACATCTGCCTGGCTTGCTCCCTTACTCTCCTCAGGTTTCCGCTCAGATGTCACCTTCTCCAGGAAGCCTTCCCTGACCACCTCGTTAAAAGCAACACTCTATTGGGATGAGCACTGGGTGTTGTATGGAACTGATGAACCATTAGCCCAAAAACCAAGAGCACAATTTACACTCTGTATGTTAGCCAATTTGACAGTAAATTATATTTTAAAAAATAATAAATAAATACATAAATAAAGAGACAAACTATATCCAAAAATAAATTAGGGGCGCCTGGGTGGCTCAGTCGGTTCAGCATCCGACTTTGGCTCAAGTCAAGATCTCGCAGTTTATGAGTTCGAGCCCCGCGACAGCTCGGAGCCTGGAGCCTGCTTCGGATTCTGTGTCTCCCTCTCTCTCTGCCCCTCCCCTGCTCATGGCTCTGTCTCTCTTTGTCTCAAAATTAAATAAAACATTTTAAATAAATAAATAAATAAATAAATAAATAAATAAATACATACATACAAGAAAAAGCAGTGCTCTGCACCAGGCTGTTATATACCCTCATCCTGCTCACTTTTTTCTCTGTAGTGCTCATCACCACCTGGTACGTTGTATATTCACTTGCCCATTTATTACATGCCTCCCCCAGGAACGGGAGCTCTGTTACAATAACGATGGCACCTTTTCATTCATTGCTGTCTCCCAGCACCCGGTACGGCCCCCGACACATTGCGAGTGCTCAACAAATACTTGTTGAGTACGTGAAATCAGAGAAATGGTTTTCCTTCAAGAAGATTAGAAGATTACGAGACAGCCACTAAATAAGTGCCAGAGTAAATACATGTCATTGCAAACGGTAACGAGTGCTTCGAGGAAGCTAGCTGGCCCAATGATGGAGGACCTACTTTAAATAGGGTGGCCAGAGAGGATCTTCTGGAAAACAATGACGTTGAGGGCAGGATTAGAAGGATGAGGTAGGACCAGCCCTGCCCATGTTGGGAAGACCATTTGGAAAAACAAACAACAAACAACAAACAACAAAACAAAAAACAAAAACACCCAGCACATCCAAAGATCCTGAAGCAGCACCGAGCTTGACATCTTCAAGGAAAGGGGGCCGGTGGGTGGGTAGTGAGAAAAATGATAAGAAGTGATCTTGAAGAGGCATCCAGAGGCCAAATCCTACACGACCTGGTGGGCTGTGGTGGGGATTCGATCTTACTCACGGTTTTTTTCTGAGGCCCAACATGTTAGTAACATGTGGAGGGCAATGTCTGAGGTGGCGTCCAGAGATGGCATTTAGGCACCTAGACCATTAAGTGAAGCTTCTGCATGAGGCTTCTCAGTTAGGAATGGAGTGGCCTTTGCAAGGAGAGAGCAGACCGGTCCTCCAACAGCAGGCTTCTCCCTCTACCAGAAGCAGCCCTCAGCTGCTCCAGCTCTTGTTATCTCATCCCTCTTTGATTACGAAGCCAGTCTGAGTGCCCACTATGACAAAATACGGGGGACATTTCCAGTCCCATCGGCCTTGTCTCCATTCTCTTCCCTACATCCTCACACCTGCCCCGGGCCTTTGCCCATGCTGTTTCCCTGGAAAGAAATACCCCGTGCCTCATCTGCGTAGCCAAAACCCAGCTCTACTCCTAAAACAACCACGAGGTCAGATTTATAAGCCAGAGTCATGATTTTAAAATTACTTTGTTGATTACTGCAGTAGGCTGAATAAAGCCTGCATCCCCCAAAAAGATACCCGCACCCTAATCTCCAGAACGTGTGGCTGTTACTGTAGGTGGCAAAAAAGAAGATCTCTGCACGCGTATGAAATTAAGGATCTTGACATGGGGACATTATCCTGGACAATTGGGATGGGTCCTAAATGCAACCACACGTATCCTTATGAGACAGAAGCAGAGGGTGAAAACACACACACAGAAAAGGGGAAGGCGGTGTGATCGTGGAGCCAGAGACGGGAGCGATACAGCTCCCAGCCAAGGAGCAGCAGCCTCCAGAAGCCAGAAGAGGCAAGATTCACCCCTACAGCCTCCGGAGAGACAGGGGCCCAGCTGACACCTGACCCGGTGACGCTGATCTCCGACTTCCGGGTCTCCGGAACTGTGACAAAATAAACTTTAGTTGCTTTAAACTCTCACGTTTATGGCAATTTGCTACAACAGCCACGGGAAATTAGTACGTTTGCCTTGCTCTCTTCACCTGGGCCTCTTGTCCCTCAGGCCCTCACCGCTTCCCGGTTGGTTATTTCTGGTGAATCGCTACGGACCCCTGTCCGCCTACGCCTCTTGCTGCTATACCCACGCATATTGATGGCAGACGACTTCACAGGTCTGTGGAGCTGTTTTCTTCTTCCTGCCCCCTTCATCCTAAAGCCACATGATCAAGCCAGCCAGTCGCCAGGAACATCTCCAGGGCGACCGTCTCGGCAGGCCCGGGCTAGCTGGGAGGCTAGTTCAGTAACCCGCAAGTGAGGTGATGGGGTGTGGGCGAGTGGGTGGCTGGAGCCAGTGAGCTTGTTTTGTTTTTTGTTTAACTTTGACAATGCCAGGTGCCGGCGAAGAGGTAACAGCCAAAGTCTCTGGGCATGATTGTCTTGTCCCCAAGGCTCTGGGGACCTCAAATGAGAGGTGGGAGCCAACAAGACCCAATGGCGAATGGCTCCAGGGGGTTGAAGAAAACAGAAACACCAGGTTTTACACTTAAATCGCTGGGGAACTGAATAGTAGTGCTATACAGCAGGACGGGGGAAATTAGGAAGCAACGTACGTTTTGGAGAGAAAATTATTAATTATTTATTCAAAACGTTGGGCCTTCGGCAGGTGCAAATGACCACAGGAAGGTCGTCTCCTGTGGAAAGTCCCTTCCCCAACTCCGGTGTTACTCTTCCACCCCCCTCACGTCTGTGAGCTCCTGAAGGGAGGAGATCATGCCTTACTGTATCTCCAGCACCAAACACACACCAGTAGATGCTAAATACATCCATTTTAAAGGAATTAATGAATGGAATTGGACTCAGAGAAGAGGTGCAGGCTGGAGAGGACAAGCTTGGAGGATGCAGGCCGCTTTCAGAGGTGAGAGTTGAAGCCTTGAGAAATAGTACAACTGAGGCGGGTGGCCGTCCGATCTGCCGTCGGTTGGATGCCACGATAATAGGAGGCAGTGCTAGAGAAGGACAGTCAAAACACTGTTTTTTGTTTTTTTTTTTTAAATTTTTTTTTTTCAACGTTTATTTATTTTTGGGACAGAGAGAGACAGAGCATGAACGGGGTAGGGGCAGAGAGAGAGGGAGACACAGAATCGGAAACAGGCTCCAAGCCATCAGCCCAGAGCCCGACGCGGGGCTCGAACTCCCGGACCGCGAGATCGTGACCTGGCTGAAGTCGGATGCTCAACCGACTGCGCCACCCAGGCGCCCCTCAAAACACTGTTTTTAAGATTTTATCTTGAGGGGCGCCTGGGTGGCGCAGTCGGTTGAGCATCCGACTTCAGCCAGGTCACGATCTCGCGGTCCGTGGGTTTGAGCCCCGCGTCGGGCTCTGGGCTGATGGCTCAGAGCCTGGAGCCTGCTTCCGATTCTGTGTCTCCCTCTCTCTCTGCCCCTCCCCCGTTCATGCTCTGTCTCTCTCTGTCCCAAAAATAAATAAACGTTGAAAAAAAAAACAACTTAAAAAAAAAAAAGATTTTATCTTGAAGCGATCTCTGCACCCAGCGTGGGGCTCAAACTCACAACCCCAAGATCAAGAGTCACGTGCTCTACGGACCGAGCCAGCCAGGCGCCCCTGGTAAAGCACAACTTTAATCTTTGGCCTAACATTCAGGTGTCAGAGATCATGATGATCAAATAAGGAAGAAGACAGGAGTCTGAGACATTGCCATCCATCCAGGGCTTTCACAAAATGAAAAGTAATTTTTCATTTGCCAGTCAGTTCAAGGTTCACTCACCCTTATCACAGTTGTCACGCAGCATTATAATAGGCATCAGTCAGGGACATAAAGGTATTCTGCGTGTGACGTGTCTGACTTCTGGGTACTGGTAATTATATTTTATGCCATATCAAAGATCTGGTCTACAAGGAATATACTTTTTTGTTGGGTATCGCTACTCTTAAAAAGCTGCTAAAAGCGTGGAGCGTGCTTCAGAATGCATTTCGGGGCACCTGGGTGGCTCAGTCAGTTAAATGTCCACCTCCTGATTTCGGCTCAGGTCATGATCTCACGGTTCATGAGTTCAAGCCCGGCATCGGGCTCTGAGCTGACAGCACTGAACATGCTTGGGATCCTCTCTCCTCCTCTCTCTATGCCCCTCCCCTGCTCTCTTTCTCTCTCTCTCAAAAATAAATAAACTTAAAAAAAAATGCATCTCAAGTATGATTGTAGAAGGCTGCCCCTTAAATTTCCAGCAAGATCTTTGTTTTACTTCCTGCCAGCATCAGGATATGGGGGTCAAGTTCTTCTGAATGCCAAGAGATAGATAATAATCCTGGCTGTTTTTTAGACACTGCTCTTACCTTCATAGCCTGGACCTGTAATTGAATTACCCTGGGAATTTTATGACATATTGATTGAACCTAATTAAGTCAAGGACCTGCTCTCTATTATCTGCCTTTGCAGCCTCTACACAGAACTATTCGATTCAAACAACATTTACTAAGCTACTAAGTACAAAGCCATGTGCTGAGTCTCTGCTAGACACAGAGATAAATAAGACAGAGTCCCTGTCATCCCCAGTCCTGGAGCAGTTAGCGTTTATATACAGATACTCTTGCACAGGAAAACTAAGATAAATACTGTAGAAGAAATGTGGAGAGCCATCACGACATTTACCATTAATTATTGGGTTGAGATGGTAAAGATCCAAACTATTTGTTTGAAATAGTATTGCCTCTATCTACAGATTGGCAAACACTTGTTCTTAAAACAGGCCATAAGGAATACTGACTCACCTGGTCTTCTGTACTTCAGTTACTTCCTTCATAATTAACCCTGACACGTCCTCCTGGAAAGCGTCATTCCTCCGCTTCTGGATCCCTCGTCTGAACGTACACATTCATCACCCCAGCGGGGGTTATCTCCTAGGGAAATGCAGGAACGTCTTTAGGAGGACCCTGGGTAGCCTTCCTTCCTTTACTTACAGAATCCCTGGTGCACATCCTGATTCCTTGATGTCCGGTCTGACTGCTATGGTTCAGCATTCCCGTGTGTGGCTCTCCCAGCACCTTAGCGAAGACTGTGTGGTGCTGAGCTAACACCTGCCCAGCTCCTTCTTCAGGAGACAGACTACTGTTCTTACATGCCTGCACCATGGCCGCGGCTATAAGCCAGGCGTTCAAGAACTGGATGAAATCACCTTTTCAAACAGACATCAATCTACCCTCACTTTAGAGAGAAAATTATGTTTAAGGAAAATCATAGCCATGTTTGTAGAATACCGTTTTACATAATCCTGTCAAATAACTTCCAGGTAAATGGCACCTGGTTCGATACATATTTCTATGTGTGTATCTGTGTGTGCATATCTTAATGCCTATATGTATATAATATTATATATATTCGATGTGTGTATGTAAACTTGTAATTTTAAACTTCATGGTTATTTTCAGAAGCTGCACCCGCAATTAGAGCCAAATCCAATCCAAGTAGGCAGTAAGTGCTTTGATTGCATCACACAGACTTCCAGACTTCAACTGTATGTGTGGTTAATTTAAAAAGAAATTACCATGCTTTTCTCCACATATTAGCCTGAACAAGTCACTTACCCTAAATCTGAGATACTTTTGCAAAATGGCAAATCTGCCCTTCTGAATCTTCAAAGTGGTTATGAGTAACAAATAGAATGATGTTGGGAAAACCACTTTACATGAAACAAGGCAGTCAGGATGATTATTAGTCAAAAGTATCTTCTGGACCTCTGGGTCTTTCCTTTGCTGTCTGGCAGCCACCAGGCAATTTAGCTATTGTTGATACTGAGGGTGGACTTCTTTGTGTCTTTCCGTTAAAACAACTCATGGTCTTGGACCCCAAACATCTCAGTCTGTAAGTTATTCTACTCAGGAAATTCTAGAACCTGTCATTTCTTTTTTTTAAAAAAATTTTTTTTCAACGTTTATTTATTTTTGGGACAGAGAGAGACAGAGCATGAACGGGGGAGGGGCAGAGAGAGAGGGAGACACAGAATCAGAAACAGGCTCCAGGCTCTGAGCCATCAGCCCAGAGCCCCACGCGGGGCTCGAACTCACGGACCGCGAGATCGTGACCTGGCTGAAGTCGGACGCTTAACCGACTGCGCCACCCAGGCGCCCCAAAACCTGTCATTTCTTCAAGAAGGGTTTTATTAAATGTTCCCCTGTGCCCGGCATAGCAATAGACCTTGGAGATGCTAAGACAGATAATTCACAGTCCCTGCATATAAAGGGCTTGGAACATAGCCGAAAGAAACAAATGAATGAATGCAGTAAAAATTTTATAGGTGCCATATAGAAGCCTGCACAGAGAACAAAGAGCAGAGAGGAGGGAGTAGTTGAATCTGGCGTGGGCGGGAGTGTGACAGACCTTGCTGACTGCCTACCTAACAGTCGTGCCTTCCCCTCCCCACACCAGCTTCCACTAAATAGACTTGAAAGTCAAATGCTCTCTTTCTCACCCTCCCTACCAACTAAGCGCACATGTGACCTAGATGGGTTCAAAGAGATAAACTGCACCTTTGCCAGGTGGTTTCTGTGAAAGTGTTGCTTTCTTAATAAAAGGGTTCGTGGTAGATTGTATTTTTCAAAGACGGCCACAATATCTCCCACCCAGTGTGCTCTTCTTAATAACACGACTGTAAAACGCCTCCCATTAAGAGACAGAATCAATGTCCTCCACCCTTGACCCTGGAATGAGTTTATTTTTAGTCTTAGCCAACAGGGTGCAGTGGGAATGGCACTGTGACATATGAGGGTAGATCATGAAAATGCTATGCGTTTCCACCTATTCTTTTGGTATACGTGCTTCTGGAAGCCAGCAGCCATGCCGTGTGGAAGCCCAAGCTAGCCTCTGACAAGAGACCTCACGGAGAGACTGTGTCTAGATGTTCTGATGACAGCACCATGGAGGTCCCAGCCAACAGCACCAACCACGAGACACAGGAGGCAGGACATCTCTCAGTGACGGCCCATGACTGAATCGAGACTTCAAGTGTTCCCAGCTGAGACTTCAGACATTGTGGAGTGGGACAATCTTTCCCCATCTAGCATTCCTCTTTCTCCCTTCTTCCAGCCTTGATTCTAGGAGCTGAGCAGGGTGGGAGTAGGGGAAATCTTACAACCATGTGATAAAAGCATGATGTTGAGCGTGACGTTGTTGATCTGTTAAACCAACACCTGCAACTGTCTATCTCCAGACCTCCTAGAACGTGAGAAAAGTTAACACACCCTTGTGGGTCTAGGACACCGAATGCCAGATTCTCTGTTACTTGTAGTTAGAAGCACCCCTAACTTACACATGTGATCCCTGCTGGTAAGATCTGGTGGGTTCGTGGGAGATTAAAATTTGATTTAAAAATGCGGATGTCTATCTAATCAGAATAAAAGTAGACATAGCAATTGTAGCCTGGCCTTCTGAGAAGTTTGGCTGTGAAGGAAACAAGGGAAATGAATTGGTGGCTACGGGGAGCCTATGGGCAAATTTTATAGTCCATAAGGAAATACCTAGTAAAGCCATAGAGATTAAAAGCAGGAAACAGGGGCACCTGGGTGGCTCAGTCAGGTAAGCGTCTGACTTTGGCTCAGGTCATGAACTCACAGCTTGTGAGTTCGAGCCCCACGTCAGGTTCTGTGCTGACAGCTCAGAGCCTGGAGCCGGCATCGGATTCTGTGTCTCCCTCTCTCTCTGCCCCTCCCCCGCTCATGCGCTCGCTTGCTCTCTCTCAAAAATAAACATTAAAGGGGGCGCCTGGGTGGCACAGTCGGTTGAGCGTCCGACTTCGGCTCAGGTCACGATCTCGCGGCCCGTGAGTTCGAGCCCCGTGTCAAGCTCTGGGCTGATGGCTCAGAGCCTGGAGCCTGTCTCCGATTCTGTGTCTCCCTCTCTCTCTGCCCCTCCCCCGCTCATGCTCTGTCTCTCTCTGTCCCAAAAATAAATAAATGTTGAAAAAAAAAATTAAAAAAAAAAAACATTAAAAAATTCTTTTAAAAAGAAGTTAAGAGAATAATGTCAGCAATGATTGTTACAGTTCAACCCTGTTCTCGCCCTCTCTGTCTTCAGCTAATCTCAAAGACTCTCTTGGGAATTTTTAAAACAGAGCTGGCTTCACGGGTGTGCAACCTATAGATTCACAAGGGCCTCATGCTTAGAAGGTCTCCATGTTTGACTTAATGCTCTACAGTTTCTGTGTTGAAAGTCTTAATACATTTTGAACAAGGGGACTTGTTTTCATTTTGCACTGATTCCTGCAAATACATAGACGATCCTGCCTAAGAAAGTTTTCTGTTCCCGGGGCGCCTGGGTGGCTCAGTCGGTTGAGCGTCCGACTTCGGCTCAGGTCACGGTCTCGCGGTTTGTGGGTTCGAGCTCCGCATCGGGCTCCGTGCTGACAGCTCCGAGCCTGGAGCTTACTTCCGATTCTGTGTCTCCCCCTCTCTCTGCCCCTCCCATGCTCATGCTCTATCTCTCACTGTCTCTCAATAATAAATAAACGTCTAAAAATTTTTTTCTTTTAAATAAAAAAAAGTTTTCTGTTTCCATTACCCACTCATATGCAGTGCTAAGAAACAACTCGGACTTTTATTACCCATGGATCTTTAAGGGCAGTATATTCTGTTTTTATGCAACATGGACACATCCTCAGACGGCTATCAAGTCAGTGGTCTTTTCCAGGTGGGGAATTTTCCAGCCCCGTGGAATCCGCAGAGACTCCTACAGATCCTTATTAAAACCCTGCCAATTCAGGTCCAGGGGCCCTCCGCCCAGCACCTGCACCAACACGGTTAAATGTGCTAGCAGACCTGGGAAGCAATTCCTCAAGAACTATACCACCTGTCACCCAGATGACCGGGCGGTTTAGTGGCCCACGGCGGACTAATACCTTCCATATGACCCGCTGAAGTATTCCTTCTGCGGCAATTATGAATCCTCTCGTTCCTCCTCCCATCTACCCCGGAACTACAACTGTACCTGTAGAATAAACTCCGGGTCAATCTTGGGGACACACTTCATGGAGCAAAGGCTTGGTATGAAGTCTCTAAACACTGCAGCCAGTTAAAGGGGCTCCTCTACAGATGGCATGACCTTCGTTGCCACACTCTATCTTCAACCTGAGTGTAGTTGACATGTAATGTTACATTAATTGCAAGTGTATAATACAGTGATTCAACAATTCTAGACATCATGCCATGCTTGCCACAAGGGTAGCTCCCATCTGGCATGTTACAACGTCATTGACTATAATGCTGTTACAACGTCATTGACTATATTCCCTACGCTGTATCTTTTATTCCCATCACTTATTCATTCCACAGCTGGAAGCCTGTATCTCCCACTCCCCTTCACCCATTTTGCCCATCCCCCCACCTACCTCCAGTAGGTAGGCAACCTCCAGTAGGTAGCCTCCAGATGGCTGTGGCAACCATCCGTTTGTTCTCTGTATTTAATGGCCTGATTCTGTCGTCTGTTTATTCGTTTGTTTTGTTTTTTAGATTACACATGTAAGTGCACCTGTAAGGTACTTGTCTTTCTCTGCCTGACTTCTATTTCGCTTAGTGTAGTACCCTCTAGGTCCATCCATGTTGTCATAAATGGCCAGGTCTCATTCATTTCTATGGCTGAGTAATATTCTATCGACGGACACTTGGGCCACTTTCATACCCTAGCTAACGCAAATAATGCTGCTGCAAACACAGGAGTGCAGGTATCCTTTTGAATTAGTGCTTCTATTTTCTTTGGGTAAATACCCAGTAGTGCCTATCATGTTCCTATTTTGAATTTTTTGAGGAACTTCCATACTGTTTCCCACAGTGGCTGTAGCAATTTGCATTCCTACCAATAGCGCACAGGTGTTCCCGCCATACTCTTTATATTTTCTCTCTCTAGCCACCCAGAGCACTTCAGGATGTCTCCCTGGGGTCATGGATAGCTAAAAAGAGTCAAGCAAGTGATTCGATCAACTCTCACTGCTGTGGATTACCAAAACCCCATTCTCTCTTTCCTGTCTACACCGAGACTGTCAGAACCTGGGACTTCAGCCACTGCTCCTCACAGATACTCCGTGAAGTGGGGCCAAAGGGACAACAGAATGTTCTGTGAAGCTGTCATTTTCAAGCCATCAGGTATGTGCCACATCTCTAGGTCGAGAATTCCGGAGGCAGAGTTCGCTCCCTTTATAGATACAGTCATGGCGACCGGGTTTCCAATCAGCTGAGTGGCGGGCCTACCACAAAACCCAGGCAATTTCTTAAAAACCAGGAATGGGAGCAGGGGTTCTGTTGGTTACAGTCAGGGTTCGGGGACGTAGCGAGAGGGCCTGCAATGGGTGCCCGTGAAGGTGTCCATGGCCGTGTCACCCCAGAAATAAAGCAGCAGACTACTCCCAAGTGCCCTCATCCTCCACCACTGGGTGGTTGGGGAGCTGGGGACACACACCACCTGACCGGACCCTAACTGGCTCAGGGACTGGTTGCGGGGAGGCACACAGTCCCTTCTGGCAGGCAGAGGTGGGTGCTGCTGACAGACGGGGCCGGTGAAGGCGGGAGCTGACCTCCTCTCCCCTTACCTCTCCTGTGCTGAGAGAAAAGGCCAGGACGAATTTATGTTTCCACTTTTATTAGCAGGGCTCAGTAACCATTAAAAAAAAACAAATCTAAGCATTTGTTTTTAATTACAAATGGAGAAGTACTTAGCAGGAAAGCAGAAAGCAGAAAATGGAATTTTATCCACCCAGAGGAAAAGCTGGTAAAACACACACACACACACACACACACACACACACTTGGGTATTTGATATATATCTGTGTATCTTCAGGACCTATTTCTGTGTCCACGACTGAGAGGCCCCGTGGTTCAGTGCCTGCATATCACAGCAGCCTGACATAATTTCAGCCCGAATACCTTGAAGAGGCATGTGGCCCCAGGCAGACTTTTCCAAATCCCATTGTCCTTTCCACCCACCATCCCACAGGCAACAACGGCTTACCTCTCCTTTCTCAAAACCCTGCACAAAATATCCTCCCAGCCCCAACCACCATGCCTCCCGACTTTCTCCCCCTTTTCTTTCCCTCTCAGCTCCCATCGCAGAAGCCCAAGAAGCTTCGTCTGGCAAGGCAGGTCCTTCCACAGAGAATGAGGGAGAAGGGAAAGAGACCTAGAGGCCACGGTGAGAATTCTTTGCAGGGGACGACAGGGAAAGGCTGAGATTGTAGACACCGGTAACCATTAGCTTGTCTTACATGTGCAAGTCCAAAAAAATGCATGGTTTTCTACATCAGCAATATTCTAAAATGTAATAATTTTGAACAGCTTCCTGGTATTCCATGGTATAAATAAGCTATAATTTCTTTAACTGAGCCGCTAGTAGTTTATATGCAACTTTCACATAAGGTCTGTGATAAATTTCACTGTTGCTTAAATCTTTACATATATCCTCAATTACTGACTGAGGATAAGTCTCTAAAAGTAGGGATTCTGATGCATTAGTTAGGATATTTCGGGCCACATGTGTCACATGCTGTGACTTAATTAACATACATGTATTTTTATCTGGGATAAAGTCAGAGCTGGTATGGTGATTTTGCTCTGTGATGTCAAGGACCCGAGTTCTTTCTATCTTGTGGCTTTGTCTTCCCTAGACAGTGCTCTTGTCCATATGATCTGTATTCCGGACAGCAGGACAGAAAAAGGGGGTGGACGGGGAAGCAAGAGACCTTACATCTGTCCTTTTGCAGCTCAATCTGGAGGTCACCACATCACCTCTGCTCTCAACCCACTAGCCAGAACTTAATCACATGCTCATTCTTAGCTGTGGGGGAAGCTGGGAATATAATCTTTATTCTGAGTAGCCCAGCTAAAAATTTTATTACCATGGAAGAAGGCATTAATGAGCATACATATTTTTAAGGGTTTTGATATATGCTACCTTATCGGTCTGCAGAAAGACCATAGCAATTTATATCACCCTTGCCAACACAGGACATTTTAAAATACCTCACCAAATTAATAACTGAAGAAAATGATCGTTGTGCTGTTTTATTTTGCATTTTCTTAATTCCTGGTGAGGTCTGCGCCATTTTTTCCTGTTGAAATACATCTCAAAAGTGGCTTCAGCAACTTATCCTAAATGCAGAGCGAAGAGGGAAGCCCAGATTTCAAGATTATAGAGTCTCAGTAGGGCACGCCAGCTTGCACCCATCTTCCAGGTCTGTTTTGTTGCAGACAATTCCAATCCTGGTTCTCAGGGGTGGTCCTTTTTTTTCTTTTTTTTCCCACCAGGTATGGACCTACTGTTGCCAAGTAGGTCTGCCCTTGGGTTTTATTATTTCAAAGACTTTCATGGCGCAGGGAGGCGGCCCCTTTGAAGCTAAGGGGGAATTGGGGGGGAATTACTCCACTTGAAAGGATTGTTCCTTCTGGGAATTCTAGTTAAACTGAGTTCACTGTTACCTTTGTTCATTTGGTGTTACAGCTCACCCAGGAACCCCAGTCCTAACTCAGTCTAGATAACCTGTTTCGGGGCCACAAAAACTCTTTGCTGGGTCTGGGAGAGGTTCGCTGTATCTGTCAGATTATGCTGAGGTAATAAACAGTCCCAAATTTCACTGGCTTAAAACAACAAAGTTTTTTTCATGTTTACATTCCTGTCTATCTTGGGTCAGTGTGGGGAACTGTGTTCCAAATCACCCTTATTATGGGACCCGGGCTACCAGAATGTAGCCTGTGTACAATGTATACAATCTGGAACATGGCCGGTCACTAACGTAGAAATTCACGCACTTGTTCATAAAGACTTTCTCAGGAGTGACATACGTTACTTCTGCTCATATCTTATGGGCCGAAGCAAGTCACATGGCTGCTTTTGACTGCAAGGGGGAGGGAAGTACAATTCTACCATGTGCTCTAAAGGCAGAGAACCAGAAATACTGGGGAGTGGCACTAATGACCACTGGACTCCTGCTCCCATGGAAGTGGGGGGTGGGGAGTGTACTTCCAGAGTTACCTTGGGTGGCTCCCTAAAGGGGTCTGTTTCCCATGGTCCTTCTGAACCTGTAGTCTTCTTAAAGACAAATCTTGCCCTACTTGGTTTGGATCCCCAGCAACTGGCACATCTCTTGACACATGGCAATTTCTCAACAAATATTTATTGAACGGGGAATGAGAGGGAACACTATGCCTGGAATAGCTTTTATATTAAAAGTACTGGAGAGCATCAGGCCAAAATGCTAGGGAGGGAGGCCCATTGCTTGGGGACATGAAAGGAGCCAGAAATAACATGTTCATGTATAACTAGGAGGTGTGGATGAAATGGTGGGCGGCTAGCCAGAATGCAAGGATATTGACCCGCCTTTCTCACCATCACACACCCAAGCCCGTATCACCTTGACTCACCCACTCCCAGTGTGTCCGAGTCCGCGTGTATATCAGCTTAAGTTCCAATTATCACACAACACCAAGTGTGTCCACACAAACATGCACACACCTCCACCCAGCACTAGCTGATTATAAATGTCCTGTTCATTCTTAAAAGAAGCTTGGTAATAATCACAACCAGCTTGAAAGAAGCAAGAATGAAAAGCCAAAAAAGTTTCCATGACTTAACTCTTCGTGGGCAAGAGGACAAAAACAAATTCGCTATGTTTTCTCTCATTAATCTTGTAAACTAAACAAGCAATACGTGTTGCGTTAGTAAAAAATAATTTTGTTGCAAGCCCCCGAATCAATTCAGGCTAACTTAAACCAAAGACAAAATGAACAGAAGAAACTGCATACCCCTAAAAGCAAAGTAACTCCTAAAGCCTCAAGAAAGACAGAAGCTGAGAAGCCTGGGTGGCTTGGTCAGTTGAGCGTACAACTTTGGCTCAGATCGTGATCTTACGGTTCATGAGTTGGAGCCCACGCCCGGCTCGCTGCTGGCAGCATGGAGCCCACTTCAGATCCTCTGTGCCTTCCCCCACTCACACTCTGTCTCTCAAAAATAAACAAACATCAAAAAAAAAAAAAAGAAAGAAATGCAGAAACCAAAGTTCCAAAGACTCTTTTTTTAAACCTTGCCAACAGATGATACAACTCCACAAACCATCCTATGTACCTGTGTGGAGATTCAGATGCCAGGAGAGTATCTGACTGGCCAAGTTCGGATGATATATATCCACTTTTACCCTGGGTGGGCTGGGGAAGGGCCAGTAGGAAGGGAGCAGGTCTTAGTTCCCAGGACGTCCAAAATCACATGGACTGAAGGCAGGGAAGTTACCCGAAGGGATGGACACTGATGAGTACAAAAATAATAGATGCTTATGGCATGTGCTTATATTTTTTATGTAAAAAATTTTTAAGTAGAAATGTATTCCCATTACAATTCATATTCTGGTATATAGCCTTCCAGACATTTAGCTAATCATATAGAATTTTTTCCTTGCAAAAACTAAGCCATACTGTGTACCCTACCATGCAATTTGCCTTTTTATCCTACTTAAAATACCTTGTGGGAGCCCCTGGGTGGCTCAGTCAATTGAGCGTCTGACTTTAGCTCAGGTCATGATCTCGCAGTTCATTAGTTCGAGCTCCGTGTTGGGCTTTGCGCTGACAGTGTGGAGCCTGGAGCCTGCTTCAGATTCTCTCTCTCCCTGCTCCTCCCCTGCTCATGCTCTCTCTCTCTCTTTCTCTCTCAAAAGTAAATAAACATTAAAAAAAAAATACCTGGTGAAAACTTTATATAAATAGTGACAAGATTGAAATATAACTTTTAATTCAGAGAAAGGAGATTCAAATGAATTGTAACCAAAGATAGTGACCAGTAAACTAGTTAATCAATGTTAGAGTAGGAATTTTGAAGTCATGATTCCTAGACTTCGTGTCCTACCCATGAACAACTACTATCAGGATATCTGATTTTTTATCTCACCATCGGTATATCTATCTGCATACATACCTATCCATTAGCTAGTTACCTACTTATTTAACTTACACATTAAGTTATGCTCCAGTAACAAACAATGCTGAAATCTCAGTGGCTTCTTAAGTGTATTTCTCTATCCTGCTACATGTCTGGTGCAGGTTGGGGACACTCTGCTTATCCACGCACTTGGGACCCAGGGTGACAAAAGCCCATTTCAACCCAGCAGTAGAACAGAATACCACAAAGCACACCCCATTTCCCAACGCTTCGCCCAGAAGTGACACATCTTCTCACTTCTGCTCACAACTCATTGGCCAATGCAAGTCTCACGGCCAAACTATCACCAAGGCAGCGATCCTACTATGCGCCCTTACCATGTCTCCAGAAGAGCTAGAATATTTGTGAGTGGCAAGTAGCAAAGATGACCCTTGGCCTCTTTGAGTTTATAAACAATCTAGTAGTCAAAATTGGGCTGGGATGGAGAATAAAATCTTTCCCGATTTGCAAATCCTTTAAGAGGATCAAATGCTTTAACCATATTACTCTGAGTTTGCATCATAAACCATTTCCCTTTCTATCCTAAACTATATTTCGTCTCTCCCTCTAATCCTCTGTTCATAGAACATCAAACAAAACAGAAAGTAAAGACGTCGACAGCTGGTGCTGGTAACTCCCGCGGAAGACGATTTTGTGCTATGTTAAAAAGCCCAATGGTATTAATTCTAGGTAATCTAAAACAAAATAGGAGTAGTTTTGATTGCTTAAACTGTTTTTAAAACTATCCTAAGGAATTTAATATTAATATGAGAGCACTATTATCAGTGAGTCAGACCAGGAGACTATTACGAAAATAATACTGGTAATAATATATACCTTTGAGCCAGTTTATTTCAAGTGTTGCCTAGTGAATATAGTAACTGATTAAATGTTTGAGATCTTTTTATTTTTTTTAAATGTTTATTGTTTATTCTTTAAAGAGAGAAAGAACCAGCACGGGGGAGGGGCAGAGAGAGAGAATCCTGAGTCAGGGCCCCATCTCACGAACGGGGAGGTCATGACCTGAGTGGAAATCGAGAGTCAGACACTCAACCCACTAAGCCACCCAGGTGCCCCATGAGATCTTTTTAAACAAGTAATAGATTATATAGATTATGGGAAACTGTAGGGGCACCTGGGTGGCTCAGTTGGGTGGGCATCTGACGTCAGTTCAGGTCCTGACCTCACGGTTCATGGCTTCGAGCCCCGCATCGGGCTCTGTGCTGACAGCTCAGAGCCTGGAGCCTGCTTTGGATTCTGTGTCCCTTTCTCTCGGACCCTCCCCAACTTGTGCACACACTTGCTCTCTCTCTCTCTCTCTCTCAAAAACAAATAAATATTAAAAAAAATTTTTTTTAGGTTTATAGGAAACTGTATCCGGAGCCACATTGCATGGTGGGACTCAGCTATATCATTCGGTTACTTTTATTGATGGGTCCCAAGGGGCTGTAGCCCGGGGGGAAGAAAGATGGCATAGGGTATCACCGGAGGCTCACCTGAGCCAAGGACAAGTTGGGGACAGCTGGAACCGAGTGTACAGTCATCTGACTTAGGATCTCATCGTCTCACTGGTAAAGGTGCAGCAGACGTGGAGGGAGTGACAAGGGAGAGATGACAGGACTCCAGGGACAGCGGTCGGCAGAGCAGAGGACTCCCTGAGGCCCAGGGAAAAGCGTATGAGGACCCGGGCATGGAAGGATCTCTGCCCATGGAGTAGCGGAGGAGGATGTGTTCTAGGGAACAAGCTAGAAAGCCCGACCGAAGAACCGAAGTTCATTGCAGAGGAAACTCTTAGCTGGGGGTTGGGGGCTGGGGTTTAGCTTCCTGGTGCTGTCTTCCGCTCACTGAACAGACAGGGAAGGTGCAAATGTCCTGTGCCACACACACTCTCTTCCACAGACAAGTTCTCCCAGTCCTAAAAATGGAGGGGACAAGGGTGAGGGAAGCGGCATGGACCGGGCTAAACTGGATTCAGAAAAACGCCGCCAGTCCCGCTACTGTTTAGTCCATCCCCCTGTTGGAGCCCAGAGGGTGTACGTTTGGTGATATAAATGCAAGTTTTCATCAAGTCAGCAAGTATTTTCTCAGTTTAATATAACAAGCAAATTGGTTAAGAGTCACAATTTTTTTATTGCATCCAATAAATCAGATTTTTTTTTGTAATTACAAAAGCAGTACATGCAAATTGCAGAAATTTTTGGAAAAGCAGAAAATGCCAAAGAAAAAATTTTAAGGGCTCATAATCTCACTGCTGGGAGATAGTTACCGTTAATATTTAATATGTTTCCCTCTTGTCTTTGTCTATGCAATTTTTAGCAACTTAGACTTTTTTAAACATTTTCGATTAAATTTATATACAAAATGAATCCTACGTTTATCACTTTAAATTTAAATATGGACACTTACCCTGTACTAAAAATACTGGCACTGTCACATGATCTTTGTGGTTCACCAACATTTGTTTATTCTTTTTCCTATTGTGAGTCATTAAGTTTATTTCTAGGGGCGCCTGGGTGGCTCAGTCAGTTAAGCATCCAACTTCGACTCAGGTCATGATCTCATGGCTCGTGGGTTTCAAGCCCTGCGTCGGGCTCTGTGCTGACAGCTCAGCTCGGAGCCTGCAGCCTGCTTTGGATCGTCTCTCCCTCTCTCTCTGCCCCTCCCCTGCTCGCACTCTGTCTCTGTCTCTCTCAAAAATAAACATTTAGGGGCGCCTGGGTGGCTCAGTTGGTTAAGCATCTGACTTTAGCTCAGGTCATGATCTCAAGGTTCATGGGTTTGAGCCCCACGTTGGGCTCTGTGCTGACAGCTCAGAGCCTGGAGCCTGCTTCGGATTCTGTGTCTCCCTCTCTCTCTCTTCCCCTCTCTCACTCATGCTCTGTTTCTCTCTCTCAAAAATGAATCAACATTTAAAAAAATTTTAAAAATAATAAACATTTCTTAAAAAGTTTATTGCTAATATTTCATTATTGTAAATTATACTGAAATATATATATATATATATTTGCACACAAAACTTTGTTCACATTTCGAGTGATTTCATTAAGATAAATTCCTCGGAGGTAAAATCTGGGTCATAGACATAAACACTGAGGCAGTTCTGACTCATGATTCCCCCAGGCTCTCTGGCACTCTTCCCATGGAGCGCTGGGGTCTATTTCCCTTCTCCTTGGATCTGAACAGACTTGTGACAACACGAACCAACAGACTGAGCAGAACTGATGCTGTGTGACCTCTGAACTTCGATGGCCACAGCACTCGCATTTGGAGCCCTGAGCCACCACAGTGACAACCAGACGACCACAAGGCCACCAAGCCGAGAGGAGGCCAACCCACGTGGAGGCCCAGAAAGGCACCCCCGGAGACAGTCCTAAGGCCAGTCCAGGCACCAGACTTGGGACTGAACACACCTTCAGAAGATTCCAGCTGCCCAGCTTTCAAGCATCACCTGCTGAGGCTGCACAAGTCACAAAACAGACTATCCATCACTACATTTTTTTTTTAAATGTTTATTTTTGAGAAAGAGAGAAAGAGAGAGAGAGAGACAGAGTGTGAGCCAGGGAGGGCAGAGAGAAGGAGTCACAGAATCTGAAGAGGCTCCAGGCTCTGAGCTGTCAGCACAGAGCCCGACGCGGGGCTTGGACTCACGAACGACGAGATCATGACCTGAGCCGAAGTCAGCTGCTGAACCGACTGAGCCACCCAGGAGCCCCGTTTTGTTTTAATAATAAAATGGTGTGTTAAGCCAAGTTTCTGGGTAAGTTTTCATGCAGCAATAGTAACTAGAACAAACATTTTCAGGGTTCTAGATCTATCCTGTCAGACTGTTTTCCGGGCCTCTTGGCACACCGTGGCCTCCCACCCAGATCTTACGAGAGCTCCCAGCTCACCGCACATTATCCACACTGACTGTTCACCTCTTGTTTTGTCTTTTAATTTTTGAAATGCTTATTCATTTTTGAGAGAGAGAGAGACACAGAGTGTGAGTGGGCGAGAGGCAGAGAGAGAGGGAGACACAGAATCTGAAGCAGGCTCCAGGCTCTGAGCTGTCAGCACAGAGCCCGACGCGGGGCTCGAACCCACAAACCGTGAAATCATGACCTGAGCCAAAGTCAACACGTAACCAAGAGAGCCACCCAGGCGCCCCTCTTGTTTGTTTTTAAATTGTTACTATGGAAAACGAATATGCACAATAGTGAGAAAACGGTATGCAAACCAAACGCCCATGTGCCCATCACACAGCTTCAGTGCTTCCCACTTTTATTTCAACTCTTACCCTTCCCACTCCTATCTCTACCAGCAGAGCGGTTATATTTCTACTTCACTCTTCCTCAATTAAAGTATATTTGCTCCCTTGGTCACTGAAGACCATTGCTGGAAATAGCTCAGTGAGACAATCAACGACAGAGCAGAAAAGGTCAGAGCTACTGCATATACCAAAGAGTTACCATGAGCGAGGCACCATTTCGTTGAATTTCCTTTTTTTTAAGTTTATTTATTTCTTTAAATAATCTCCATGCCGAACACGGGGCTCAAACTCAACGACCCTGAGATCAAGAGCCATGTGCTCTACCCACTGAGCCAGCCAGGCGCCGGAGTTGGGCACTGTTTTAAAACCCATCACCTATAATCACTCATTTAAGCTTCACAGAAACTCTAACAGGTAAGAGGAATCATCATCATCCCATCTTACAGATGAGGAAACAGAGGCACAGGAAATTAAATGACTTGCTCCAGGCTGCACAGCTAGCTACAAAGGGGTAGAGACAGAAGTGGAACCCGGGCAGTGCTTCTCCAAAGCAGGCTCTCATCACTGCTCTTGAGAGAGACTAACTTCTGCGACTGATTAGAGCCAGTCAGTTCGTACGGCATAAAATGATTCTCTGCTCCACCATTACCCCGGTTACCGGAGAGAGATTTGAAAGCTGGAGATAATACATGCTGCCATTTGACCAGATGGCTCAGACCAGACGGGTTGCTGGTTTACGTGTAGGGCCCCGGAAAGAAAAAGCCAGGCCAAAAAAGAGACAAATGTGGCATAGCCTAACAAGGTCAAGGTTCCTACTGCATATGGAGTAGGTCTTGTTCATATTAAAAGGGAAAAATACGACTTCTGGATTACCATGGAGCATGAGGCTGCCTCAGAGATCATTCCTCAGGAAATCATCGGAAAAAAAATAACAGACATTCACGAGCAGCAGTCAAATGAGGGAAGAAGCATGTTCCGATACCATAAACCTCAAAAAGGTGGTCCAGGAAGGACACAAGACATGGGAGCCAAGCATGCCGGCATCTTGGGAGGCTTGCTGACCTCCCCCCAGCTCCTTCTTGCAGGGGTCACGAAATGCTAAGCACTGGCATCAACACTCAAATCTGCAAAGAGCCGGTCTGTGTGGTTATCTTTATCTTTTCTGATTGCAGGGAAAGAAACTCGCTGCTGGGGAGAAATTGGGTGAGACATTCCACTGGAAAGCCACGGATGGGAAAGCTTCAAGGGCCACCTTCTGAATTGCAGAAGGGATCCCAGGCCTGTGGAAACGGAGTCCAGCAGGTGGAATGAACTCTCTGAAATAGCAACACGCACAGAGCTCGGGGTTTCTGATGAAGAGGGCCCACAGCCGCAGCTGAGCCCCCCTACCATGCCCACGGGGCGCAGAAAAATAGGAAACACCCAGCCTGCCAATTATAGCACTTTGGGGAAAACAAACTGGTCTCAGATAAGGTGGGAAGGCAGTCACGAAGTCACCCACACTCCATCAGAGCAAATAGGGGGTTTGACGGAGCTGCCCGAACTTGAGCAAGATGAAAAGAATCAGCCCTGGCAAGGAGGCACCGGTGCCTGCGGGGCTGGGGGTGGAAAACAACAGAATCTGATAAAAGACACACACCACAGCCTGCATGAACGCTTAACTCCAGGAAAAGAAAGAATCTCCCTTACCAAAGTCTCAAGGACAAGACAGAACTGCCCAGCGATCCACAAGAGAAGACCACAGACAACAGGGATAGAAAGAAAAGAGCAAGTGATAGGACACCCGTGTGAGACATCCTCTTAAGGCTCAGCTCAGGACGGCTGAGACCACATTCCTTTGTGTGGTTCAAGCTCCAGCCTTAGGAACCTGGCTGAACCCTTCCGAGAGAAGGCAGCTATTTGAGTGCCACTGTAAATAGGTACCAGGTTCTTTTAATGGATTAAATCGTTTAATCCTTAGAGCAACCCTATGGGATAGACACTACTATCACCCCATTTTACAGCTAGGGAAACTTCGCCCAAAGGCACACAGCTAGCAAGATGGTCGGGATCCAGATTCTGTCCTCTTATCTATCGTACTATTCACCATCGTTTACTCAAAGAAAGAAAAAAAAAAAGTTTTACTCTTCCTCTAGATCTGGAGAAGCCCATTTTGTTTACCAGGTAGAACTCACCACAGGCTGCCCTGCCTGGAAGAAGAATTCTTTGATTTTCCTCTCCACTCCCAGAGTAGCTGGGAAGGAGCAAGGGGCCTGCCATGTGGTCACATTTTTTTTTGCGCTAACCTTACTTGACATGTAAATAACCAGTTGAAATTAACCTGATTTCTATTAAGTGTTCAGCTCCGTCTCTTAGGTAAGTGAAAATCCCTTCACCAACAGGTTTGGCTTCCTAGGCTGTAGACTACACCCATACATAAAACACCCACACGGGCACACACAGCTTGCAGCAGTGTTTTAACACAGATACAATTATGACTCACAAACAAGCATGGCTGGAGCATAAAGCACTCAACCAGAAGTTACATAAGCATGGATGTCATTAGATGTCATTCTATTAGAGCACAGTAACATGATGCATCATGGACTGGAGATTCAATTAACAGAAGGCAGAATAGGCCATTTATTGTAATGAATTCCTGAAGGGGGGATCCGTCTTGTAATCACTAGTTTACTGTGGGGAGTGTAATATTCCACCAATTAACCATAAGCTCAATAATAAGCCCAAATATTGCTTCCAGAGAGCCATCTGGTCTACAAACCAGTGATTTAGAAGCTTTCTATCTGGACTCAGTGTCTTGTGTTCTAGAGCTGGCTACCCTTAAATAATTCACACATGTGAAGGATGATGGATTTTTTTTTTTTGATAGTTCCAAGAAAGTGCCTAAGTTGTATCAAACTCCGGAAAGAAAGGCAAAGACAGGACGTTCAGCTCAGGAACTGGAGGGAAACATGAACCATCTACAGCATGCAGGGCAGCAAAAGCATTTGGCCCAAATGTGACATTCTTCTTCCTATTTAGGCCCTCTATCTTATTTGCTTCTTGATCCTTTTCTAAATTTTTAATGGAAGCATGTACAGAAAACATGTAAGAAGAGGAAGGGTAGAAGTTGATTATGGTCCTACCACCAATGACTTATGACGTATAAATATGTATTGTTATTATGATTATGTATTATTAATATGATTGCTTTATCCATGGCACACCCACCTGCTGGTTCATGTAAAGGTGTTAAGTATGAAGATAAAAAGGTGGGGAGTCCAAGTGCCCTCATAGGGAGGGTAGTGGCTGCAAGCTATATGGGCACAGGTAGAACTCCCTCCCCAAAGCATGTAGGCTTGGTGCAAGAAATGATCTCCCGTCCTGGGAGCCTCTGGGGCCATCCCTGAGGCAGCCTTGAGTGTTTAGATTTAATTTAGAGCAAGTCAGTAAGAACTACTACTATTTAGAAACATGATGGGTCTATAAGCACGTTAGGCGTGCACGTGTTTAGGGGACAGAAGATGGAGGTACACCCGATTGCCAAACTCACCATTTCACTATCTTGTTTAAAACTGTACAACTGCTGCCCATCATCCAGGGACACTATGGGACCCTAAGTGCCCAGCGATGGAGAAATGGGTAAAGAAGATGTGGTACGTACGCACAATGGAGTATTACTTAGCCATGAAAGAGAAGGAAATCTTGCCATTTGTGACAACATGGATGGATCTAGAGGGCGTTATGTTAAGTGCAGTGTCAGAGACAGATAAAGACCATTGATCTCACATGTGGAATCCAAAGAACCAAGAACAAAACCAAAACACAAGCACAGTGATACAGAGAACAGAAAGCAGGGGCGGGGGTGGGGGGGGTGGAGGCAAAATGGTGAAGCAGGTGAAAAGGTAGAAACTTCCAATTATAACGTAAATAAGTCATGAGGATGTAGTACAGTGTGGTGACCATAGTTACCGCATTGCACTTTTGAAAGGTGCTGAGAGAGTAGATCATAAAAGTTACATCACAAGAAAAAAGTGTAACTACGTACGGTGACCGATGTTAACGAGGCTTACGTCGCAATCACTTATGTTTTACACCTGAAACTAATGTTATAGGTCAATTATATCTCAGTGAAAAAAATGGCCTATTTGCTGCCCATCATCCATTAGATACAATTTATATGGGCCCTCCATCATCCAACCTCTGCCTTCCTCTTCAATACGGCCTTAGCGCCGACTTCCCCAAACTCAACAATGAACTTCATGAGGTTCCAATCACACTATTTTATTTCTCTGTATCTCTGCTCTTGCCCCGTTCCTAAACCCAGCCTCGCCCAACTATCTCAAACCCAAACTTTAGGACTCATCTCCACCTTGCTTTCCCCCAAAAAACTTATCTGATCCTTCCAGACTAGATTCCCACCCCCCCCCCCCCCGCCCCGCCCCAGTACCTTGTACACTGTAGGGTTTTTTAAATCATGCAGGTAAAATACTCAGAATAGGGCCTGGCATATAGTAATCACACCAGCGTATGCTATGCAGCTACCCCATCACATCCCATACTGTATCAGAAGCACCTGTTTTTATTTCTGTTAGCTACTGATCTCCTTGAAGACTGACAGGATACCTTTTATTTGCCCATCTGGGTCCACTCTACCTTTCTCCTTCCCGCTCGGCTCCAGGAGGCTGGCATATACACTTCACCAAGTGGCTTCCTCCCCGACTGGCTTCCGAGTGATTGGAAAAGGGCACCGTAGGGTAAGGAGAGTGAGGTCAAGGTATTGATTCCCCAGCTCCCTCCTTGCTAGATTGCCATCAGCTGACTAATGGCTTCAGGACTGACTTCAGCCCTTGACTGAAGACCACAACGTCAGGAAGCATCTCTACATAGCTTGCTAGTCCTTCTTGTTCTCCCATGTTCCAGCAGCCATACCTCCCCGCCTCACCCATGTCAGGGCTCAGGATACACATTCCCACTATCACCAGCCTCAGGGGTCTACGCTATCCCATGTGGTTTCCCTAAACTCTGACTACGTTCTCCTCAAATGACCCAATTTGAAGCTCCGTCTATCTTCTGCTGGGGTCCTAACTGCTACGAGGACAGATTCTTATGTGTCTCCGGAGCCTCACATCCAGCACAGCGCTTGGCATACAGAAGGTGCCCAATAATGGTTAAATGCATGAATGTGTCATCTTGGCAGTGTGCCAAAGTCAGGCCCAGCTATGTCTGAGATAACAGAATGTGGTGGTAATTAGCTGAACCTAGGCTCACGGGGAGAGAGAAGGAGGTGCTTCCAAAAGCACAGGTAGGGAGGAGTCTCATCAGACTGACTCATACATAATTGATTAGGACTAGAGAAAAGAGAATAGGGTCTGAATCTTCCTGGTGAATCTAAAACGGAAGTTTGCCTTTGGAATGTGAAGAAGAAACAATTGATGTGAAAGATAAGATATGGAAGATACAAAAAGAATTGTCAGGGGGGCGCCTGGGTGGCTCCGTCAGTTAACTATCCGACTCTTGATCTCTGCTCAGGTCATGATCTCAAGAGGCCGTGAGACTGAGCCCCGAGGGCTCTGTGCAGACAGCACGGAGCCTGCTTGGGATTCTCTCTCTCTCTCCCTCTCTCTCTGCCCTTCCCTGTTCATGCTCTCGCTCTCTGTCTAGCAAAATAAATAAATAAACTCTTAAAAAGAAAAAAGAACTGTCAATTAACAAGGAAAGTGGAGTTGACGTTAGGGGTTTTTTTGTTTGTTTTTGGGTTTTTTTTTTTTTTTTTGCATCTTCACATATTTATGTCAGGGCAATAATTCTCTGACTTGGATGCACGAATGGAATTCAAATAAGCATTGTACTGAGACTTCCCACGTGTCAGGCATTGTGGTAGGATCTGGAGTCCTAGGAATGATTGAGACACGATGTCTATCCTTGCAGAGAGAGGAAGATGAACACACAACCAGGTCTTTAAGGCCACCTGGGAAGCATCATAGTCTGTGGAGAGTGCAGACAGACACAGGAAGGGTTACCCAACCCAGTCTGGAGGAGACAATGTGAAAGAAATCCAGAAAGACGTCCTGAGGAGGTGAGCTCTGAGAGGCGTCCTGAAAGACAGCCAGGTGAAGAAGGGCAGCCTAGATTAGGGTGTAATTACAGCCAGCAGATGACAGTGTCAAAGGGGTGAGAAGCCCAGGACACACACACTGACACCAAGCCCGAGATTCAAACACTACGGCCTCTTTGGAAACTGTTGTGTTTCACCATAGTTTTCATTACAAAAGATAGCATCAAACCACTTTATAAATAATCCAAAGAAACCAAAAGAAGCTTTCAGAGTGAAAATAGTCTGCTTTTGCCTTACTATCAACCCCCCTGTTCTTCAGAGGTAAATCCCACTAGCGTGTAGAATAACATTTTGGTATATTAATCAGTGTGGTTCTGTCCTCAGTACTCGCTGTTGATATTTCTGATGGTTTTTTTTTTCAGGTTTTTTTTTCACTTTTTTAGTCATACTCCCGACATACACACACCATTAAAGCAAGACTATGAGGCAGGGGCATTACAGGAATCAAGATGGCACATGGCCCAAGCTGTGAATTCCAAAGACCTGTACTGAAAGTATGCTTGGGAACCCCAATTCTTGATGGTATGTATCAACATCAAAGCCCTGGCATATTTGCAGCATAAACAGCAGCCTGGAAATCGAATGCATGAGGAAGCCAAGTTCTTCGCCACCAGAGATAGCTAGGAAGTGGAGTAACGGAAGGGACGTGACATGACAGAGGGTCTGTGTGAGTCAAGATGAGGGCAGGACAAGAAGCAACGCCTCATACAAGAGGAGAGTCCACCCTCCTCCCTAGTGAGCAGCAGAGCCACCGGGGACCAAGGCAAAGTCTGCAGAGGGCCATTTGAGTAAGCAGAGCCAAGGAACACTTTAGTTGCTCTTCGGGTTGTCCTCCGGCAGGGACTGTCTATAAACAGCAGCCAGTTGGACAGCCATCAACTGTCCAGCGGATATGGTGGCTGTTCATGCCTTAGAACCTTGCTCTTTCCAGAGGTTCAGGTCATTTATAGACCCCCAAGATGGAGCCAGGATACATAAGAAGTGTTGATGTGGTAAAGCAATCCTCTGCATCCACACTGGGTGGCCTGAAGACAGCCAGCTCGAGACCTCTTTACCGCCTGGCAGAGGTGACCACAGCCCAGTAGACATTTGTACACAGGTGCAGATTATTGTTCAACACCCATTGGTCATACTATGTAGACTATTCCATGACTTAATAGTTTTAACTTTCAGCACCTGGACCAGTTTGGGCAAAGTAAGTCCCCAATAAATATTTGTTGAATAAATGGGCAATCTAGGAGTGATCTTTCCATGTAGAAGGTACAGACTTCCATTATGCTTTTTAAATGGCTGCACAGTACTCTACGACATGAGGCAATCTATTTAACTATTTTCCCACTGAAAAACATTCTGGAAAGTATTTCTGTAGGTTAGATACAAAGTACAACTGCTGAGCCAAGTACATAGATTTTTTGATAGATATTGCCAAACTGTCCTCCAGTAAGGATATACCAATTTATACTCAGCAAAGTTAAATGATATGATAGCAAATGTTGACTGAGAGTTTACGTTACCCAAGGCAACTTCCCAAATATTCTGCATGGGTTGCTTAGGTTATTCTTTAAAACAGCCCTTTAAGATAGGTATTTTTTGTCATCATTTCACATTTTAGTTAGAAATGGAAGCATAGAGAAGTCAAGCAACTTGACCGAAGCCATGGATTAGTGGACTGGACTCCAGAGCATATGTCCTTAACCATGTGCCTCTCTCAGGAAGGGTATCTGTTTTCCCACATCCTCAGTGATAATAGGGGATTATGCACTCTGTCCATCTCTTATGAGATAATGTGGGTGAACATACGGGATGAGCTCAAACGTGGACGTAAAGGATAAAAGATTAGAGAGTTGATTCCATGTGGTTACTCCTCTAGTAGACCCAATTTTTACTATTTTTGTGACTAAACAAAAAGTTCTAATGTTCTTGCTGACAGCGTGAGAGTATCAGAGAGGGATCTGAGCAGCAGACAGCAGAATCCACGCTAGCTTATTTCAACAGAAATGGATTTATCATTTGCTATCTGGGCTTACAGAATTTCCAAGAAGACCAGAACCGAGTTTGGTGGCCACACGGCCAGGAACAACGCCACTGCGAGAGATACCCAACCACACTAGGCGCCTGTCTGATGCCAGGAAACCTCTTTTCTGCTGCCTGGAGCAAGGGGCATGACGCAGGTGTGTTGGCAAGTCCTGAAAAATCAATCTCCACTGTGGGACCCTAGCTCCCCGTGGGCTGCCGCCTCATGTTGTTCACCCCACCTTCCGAGTCTCTCGTGGACGCTACTTGCAGAGGAGCCTGGGAATGGATCGTCAGCTTGCTAGCTTCTGAGGTATAATCCAGAAGGGTTTGGAGTCCTACACAAATGGCAGATCCTGCTACGAGCACACGTACTTTTTCTCCCTAAGCATTCAATGAAGTTTTGCCCTCTGTGAATAAGGGGCGGGGGAGGTGATCTATAAATATCTTTATTTTTCCTGTATTTTCACTTTTGCAATTTGTCCTGAACATGAGGGCAAGGCCATGAGTGGCTCCAGATGGGAAGAGAACAAAGAGTGGAAGTGGACCAGTGAAGATTTAACATCCTCAAAAGAAGATCATCGATCGCCTATTAATATAGATGTAACAATGGTGGCTGTTAGTGGCATTCATCCTCTCCCCACCCCCCAGAACTGACTTCTGTGCACTCTCCACCATCCCTCCTGTCTGCACGGCTACTATAGGACCTTTCTGATTCATGCATTCTCCTTAGGAGTCTTTCACAACTACATTTCCCCCACCAAATGGGACTGATCTAGGGATGGGCACCTGACCCAAACTAAGACAATGAGTGCCTTGACTGGTAGCTTTGAATTTGTGACTCAATTTGTGGAACCCAGAAGATATGTAACTGAAGTGCCATTGGCAGACCTGTCTCTTGCATGTAGAGGAGGAAGCCAGTCTGCACTGAAAGAAATGAAGCCAACCCAAATGAGGAAAGATGGTCAGACAGAGAGTTCCAGGAGGGTTTGAGCTTCTGGTTCAAGTGCTTCCTGAGACTCAACTGCATTACGGCCTTCTTGTGACTTCCCATATCTGACCAAGTTTAAGACACCATCGGTTAAGAGATGCACCACCTTGTTCGCATGTATTTTATGTAAATACACTTGCAATCAAACCATAATGTGCTATCAAGTGTTAGACTCATCTTATTTCAGAGATATTTTTAAAAATTGTAATGCAAATTTTAGAATCAATGAAATAGTTATTCAACTCTTCCTTGGAGTCTAAGCAAATTCAAGTTGGCTTGCTTGAGTTACAATCACAACTAATATATTATGGACTTACATAAGTGAGTGTAAGGCAAAGATAAGTTCTGACCCGGGAACATGAAAAGGATATGGAAGTAAGTATTTCTTAAGGGAAAACTTATTTCATGCAAGCATCATAAAGAGCATAAATTACCCTGGAAGTAATTGCGATCACCGGTGTCTTCGATGTCCTCATCTGCTCCTCCCGTGTTACTTAGAAGCACCGTAGTGACCCATCTTGAGGTGAAGAATGACTTACAGTAACAACACTTTCAAGCAAGTCAATGAAGGTGTTTTCCTATAATTATTATTCATAGATACAATTTTGAATATTGGTTAATATACGTGAGCATCTTCTCAACGTAAAAGTTAGAAAGTCCTCAGAACGATCCTCCTAATAGAATTAAATTGTTTTGTAACAACTAGTGATGAATGAGTGATTCAAACTGAAGAAAGCTTTGAAACTCCACAAATAAGCAAACTCTTCTTTGGTAACAAAACAATTTGGAAACTCAGATTTACCTTCATCAGTGCAGGTCAAAGAGGTCCTCTCTGAAGGCTAGGGAAATTTACAAACTATTAAAGATGGTTGCCCCGCCAAAAGGAATTTCTGGAGCTAAAAGAGAATTCATTCTTACAGATCCAACTGTCCCGTAGCCCACTTTTACTTTAAATTTGGCTTGTGGTGTTGCTGCAGCCGTAGTGTGAGCTGTGAACTTGCACAGTGTGCCAGATGGCAGTGGGGAGCCCATTAGGTATGCATCACACATCCCGATCAAAACTGAAAGAAATTATGCTCAGATTGAGGAGAGACACTCGAGAGTAAGGCAATGATTAGAATTTTCTGTATTTTTACAGAAGATTTCACATAATCATTGTCCATAAATAAACTCATTCTTATGATCCTGCAGACCCAAATCTGGGATAACTTCCAGAGGAGCTCCTCTCGTGGTTTGGGTCAGAACGTGCACGTCCTCATGATATTCATTAGAGAACGCCATAGAACTGATGCCCTTTCAAGGTTATCTCGAAGAGTCTGAGACTCAGAGTGGAGGCTAATGCATTAAATGTTGTGCCTTTCAGAGGAGGGCTGTTCTTTGATAGGTACTGGAGAGGAAATAGAGGAATTCAGTTACAAAGGAAGCTTATTAGAATCTTTGAGAGAACAGGCTTGATGAAAATAAATGGGAAATGCAGTGCACAAATACTGCTGATAGGAAAAGTCTAAGTAGTATTTTGAAAGGGGCTGAGGGACCCAAAGCGTATAAAATAACATTATCTGATTGTAAAGTTTATCATCTCTGAAATAAGATCTAAGATTGTGTTTGTCGCTGAACAAAATCATGAGATTGTACCATAATCATACATTCCCAGTTATCTGCGGAGTAGAAGACATTTATATTAGGGCTTGTTCTGATGTACTCTCGGGAGAAAAGAGCTTCCTTTTTGTTGCTTAAGGAGAGACCATCACTGTCAATACGTCCATGGAAGCCAGTCCCAGCTCTGCCCTGAGTTGCCTTTTTGGCAAGGAGTAAACAAATACGTTTTTCTAGTTCTCGGTTTCCCCATCTATAAAATAAGGGGGGGGGGGAATTCTCGTCTGTCCCCACCCACTGGGATGCTGTGAAAACAAATGTCAGAAAGAGACATTTCAAAGGGGGAAATCTCTGTCTCAGATGAAGGGAAGAAAAACAATTCTTTTCTGCCCTATCCCCAAATTTTCTGCGAATGCTAGACTAAATAGTGTGAGTCTAACAGTCTTTGGAGTCCAGAATCATCTCTGAGGGGAACCTGGAGGGCTGCAGACAAGCGGCTGCAATAGCAAAAGCACGGAAAATAGTGTTGGTGCCTAAGGTGAACGTGGCCCTCCAGTTGTGAGGGATAGGGGGTGTGTAGACTCCCTGTTCTTGTGAAGCATGCGGTCTAGTGCCCAAGGGAGCCCTGGAACTGCACTTTCCAAACCTGCCTCTGCATCAGGATCACCTAGGAAGCTTCCCCCAAAACACCCAGATCTGCCTCTCCCCAGGTCTAGTGAATTAAAGCCTCTGGAATGGAGACGGTAGACTGGCAGAGGTGATTGGAAGACATCGCTGGGCTTCCCATTTGAACTTGACTCAAGGGTGGCTCTGCCATTATTTATGTTCAGCAAGATGTTGCTTGAACAGAGAATTCAACTTCTAAAGCAAAACAAAGCAAAACAAAACAAAAAAACCCTTTGATTTAAAAAAAACCATAGGTCTGATGTGTTTCCTCAGAAGCAGGAAATTATTTCCAGAGTTTCTTTCGTCCATTCAACAAATACTTATTGCACGCCCGTTGTGGCCCTAGGGTCTCATAACAGTCTACACCCATTTCCAACGTGGGGGAAAAGGAGTTCAGCCCCCACCCCGTCCCTACTTCAGATGCCCATGGCGAGCCCAGCTTGTTACCTGTGCTTCTGACCAACCAGCTTATATATACATTGGAAGTTCCAATGACACCCTCCTCGGGTCTCATTAATTTGTTAGAGTACCTGACAAACTCAAGGAAACATTTTACCTACTAGAATACTGGTTTATTATAAAAGGGTGCAACTCAGGAACAGCCAAACAGAAGAGATACTTAGGGGAAGGTGTGGGGAAAGGGCACAGAGCGTCCATTCCATCTCCAGACCCAGCATTCTCCCCACATCACATCTCCATGGGCTCACCAACCCAGAAGCTCTTTGGTTTTCTACGAATGCTTCACTACTTAGTCATAACCGATGAAATCATTGGCCATTGGTGACTGATTCGACCTCCAACACTTCTCCCCACCCCAAGGTCAGGGGGTGAGACTGAATAGGAGCTCTGCACCAGAAATGGGGACGAAGACCAAATATATATTTCTCATTATAAAGAAAAGGACAAAGTCCCAGTTCTTCTGAAGCTATCATCAACATAAACTGAATATCCAGGCCCGCAGGTTGTGTTTTTCTAGGTTTTATTCTTTAACTGAACCAGATGTTCTTCTCAATTCTACACATTCTTTCTTACGCCACCCCCTTCCACCACCCTTTCTTCCCTCCAGAAAGTCATTTCTATTTATTTGCAAACACAGATTTTAACGTCTGCTCATCTGAAGTATATTAGTCCCTGCATATCTCTGCCATTGGTTCTGAACCAGGCAGTGCATAAAGCAAGTACGTCTGCATAACATGTGCTTGTTCCCTGGCTTTATTTCCTTCTGTTTTATATTCGATATGACAGGTCAGAAATATGTCTCAGAGCAGGATGTTTATATGTACATACCTTAAGTAGATATGATTTGATGGGCGATGTGGACGTAATCAATCAATCGACAAATATTTACGGAGACATTCCTGAATGTATAAAACAATGTCCTCATTCCCAAGAAGCATATCGAGCTTCCTGTGAGGGGCAACTCTGAAATTATAGCAGAGACCTACCCTCTCCCTGCAGTCATCTGAAAAAAGAAGGAAGGATTTTAAAGGTGAAGGGCAGATTATCTCCTCTTGTAGCCCAAAGCCAAAATGATGACTGCCACATAGTGAATAGTTCGACATCAGTGTGTGTGTGTGTGTGTGTGTGTGTGTGTGTGTGTGTGTGTGTTGCAAGAACAGAACTAGTGGGTTCCTAGAGGGATAAACTCTTCACTGCTCCTGGTGGATATCTCACCAGCTTTGGGCAGGATGAAAGTGGTTAGCTCTAGATAAAATCAATAAAAGGGAAGGCCGTCCTCTGTCCTTTTCACCTTTGTTTTTCCTGCTCCCTCTCAGCTGGGCTTTCTCATTAGCACTGACTCCCATCTTCCTGGTCCCAGAACACTGTTACTCAAGGCCCCACTGTGCATCCTCCCTCCTTACCAGGATATGAAGGTAGTATTTGTACCCACCCCCACCTCCACTCATCTATAGGGTGGTTCTACTTGCTCCTTGGTGGATGGACCTTTATTCCTACTTGTTCCAGAGCATCACTCCTAAAGCTGGCTAGCCCAAGGGAGAAGATGACCTTCCTATAGAGAGGAGGACCACTGTCCAAGTAAGAATGCGGTCCAGGTAAGAATGCTGTCCATCTAAGGACATTATCTACATAAGGACATTGTCCACATAACAAGTCTACTGGTTTCCCCAACAACATTCCAAGCTCTTATTATTGTACTTTCTTTACCACCAAATTTAGCCTCTCCAATCCAGATTCTTTGAAATTGCTGGTAAATTTTAGCAGATCAAGTAAATGATTCCATGCAAACCAGCCAATGGGACAAGAGTCACAGAGAATTTAAACACTCATCTTTTGTCTTAGGTGTCTGAATTATTACAGTCTCTAAAGACAATCTCCCCTCCTTTGTTCTCTAGCGCTAAGAAATGACTCTAAGGGGAGGAATTTTAGGTTAGGGTAGTAAGGATAGAAGATATATTAAAATTAGAAGGACCTTCACCTCATACTATTACATATAGGTCATCCCCAGCACAAAACTAGCTCAATGAAAAAAATTCAGCCACCTTCTTAAAGGTTTCTTCTGCAAGGAGAGAAAAAAATGCTTCAAGCAGCATTCATGTTTTCTAAATTTTCTACCAGAGTTTAAGTTGGAAAGGTTCTCATACAACAATAATGTGTAACTGTTTCTCTGTATGTTTCCAACAAAATAACTTCAGAGTTAAAAAAAAATTTATAATAGAATCTTGAGGGATATAACTTCAGGGATTAAATATTGACTATTTGCTCTTAAACCAAGGACATATTGTTTTTCTTTGACCTCTTAAATCCTCATTGAGTAACCAAAAGATAAAAATCGTAGTATTTCTGGCATTTCAGAAAAGCTTCTGTTTTGTTTTGAGCAACTTAAGATATAAACAGAAAATGTCATTCTGACCAAAAGCCTATGATCATTTTTTTATGAAGAAGTTGTTAGCAAAGGCATATACCTATGGTATGTAGAATTTACCTGGTATATTGGTGTCCTGGGACTGCTGTATCTTCATGGCTTAAAAACAACAGAAATTTATTGTCTCACAGATGCTAAAGGTCTGGGATCAAGGTATTGTTGGGACTGTGGTCTTTCTTAAAACAGTAGGGAAATCCTTCCTTATCTCTTCTAGCTTCTGGTAGTTTCTTGGCAATCTTTGGCATTTCTTGGCTTGTAGCTACATAGTCCAATCTGTGCTTTCATCGTCAGATGACATTTTCCCTGTGTCTCTGTGTTTTCATATGACCATCTTCTTATATGACCACCAGTCATATTGAATTAAGGGCCCACTCTACTCCTGTGTGACCTCTTTTTTAGGGGGACACAATTTAACCCACAACACTTGGAATCTGTAATTTTGTTTGAGAATGACTTGGAAACCCGGTATTGTTTTCTGGGGAAACTGGCTACTTTGAAAGTGGTCCACTTTCAGAGCTGTGTGGATAGGCCACTGGGCTCCCCTTTAGAGTGGCATGGGTTTCAGAAGGATCCTTGAATCAAGAGTGTGAACATCTGAGTCAGAAACTCAGCTTAGCCATCTAGCACGTATGAGACTATGCTTGACATTATATCTCTGTAATCCTCTGTGTTAGAGAGGGTAAAAATACCTAGGTTTTTCAGAAGATTAAAGACGCCAATGTATTACAGAGGGCAAAAGCACCTAGTCTAGCTGTGTATTGTAAACACATATATTTTAAAAATTCTTAAACAAAGTATGTACCCATATATTACTTGTAAAGTTAAAATATTTTAATGTAAAAGCATAAGGCTTTATAATCTATGAAGTACTCACAAATTCAGATGTTTTTACATTTGATAAATCATATCCAATGTCTTAAAATCTTTAACATTCCATCCAAAGTGCCTGCCACTCATCTTAGATTCCGTTTGTGCAAATTAGTGGCATTTCAGGCAACTGTCCATCACACTGCTGTGGTTCCACATTCTACCTCTTTCTTTTCTTCCTCTTGCCTTCTACCTTTTACATTTGCTGTTCTTTTACTTTTCTTGTTTGTTTCTCTGAGGGCTTCTTCTCCACCCAAGGGCATTCCCAAAAGCACCAGGATGCTCTAATCCACCTGCCCACATACAAGAACATGTACCGTACAAGAACAGGACTAGTGAGTACCTAGGGGGATAAACTTTCACTTTTCATCATGGATATCCCTCCAGTTTGGGGCAGGATGAAAGCAAGGTCAACTTTAGGCAATACTAAATGAAGGGAAAGATGGCCCTATGAGTTTCCAAGTATTAAAAGCAAAGACTTAACTAAAAAAGGCTTGCTGGACAGGCCTGAGTCACAGTGCCACCCCTCGAGTGGGGGTAAAGGGGCTCAGCTTCAACTAAATCACAAGGTTCCTGGCAGCAGGCAAAACAGCAGATGCTTTCTGTATATCTATACGTGAGTGTCACACACATATAAACCCACATACATCATTTATCCAGCAGACATTTACTGAGCAAGTACAGCGTGCTAAGTACCGAGAGACAAGGTTAACTAAAGAAAAATATCTGCTCTGAAGACGTCCACAGTTTCATGGAAGAGAAAAAAAAAACCAATAAGAAAGTAATAGATTACCATCATAATTCACATGCTGTGGAAAAGAGGAGACATCTACATCTGCCTGGGTAGCCTGGTCTAATTCACTATGATATCTTACTCAGATCAGAGGTTGGCCAACTTATCCTGTGAAGGGCCAGATACATATGTTCAGCTTCATGGGTTCAACTGTGTTGCAATGACTCAACTCTGCCCTTGTAACCCAAAAGCAGCCATAGACGATATGTAAACCAATGGGCTTGACTATGCTCTCATAAAACTTTATTAACAAAAACCAAGCTTTGAATTTGATTTACTTTTTCATGTGTCGTGGGATACACTCTTCTTTGGATGTTTCTTCAACCATTCAAAAGTGTAAAAAGGATAAAAATCATTCTTAGATCACAGGGTGTATAAAAACAGACCATGGGCCAGATTTGACCTGGCACATGGTGCGCTGACCTAGATTATTGCCATAGTCCCGGCCCCTCCAACACATTCCTCATTCTGCGGCCAGGAGTCCTTCTTAGACCAGATCTTATCACGTCATACATTGTCTCAATGACTTCTCGTTGCCTTTAGGATAAATTCCAAATGTCTCCATACTGGTTTATAAGGTACTCCACAATCCCCTGCTGAACCACTTTCATTTTTTTCAAGAGGCCATGCATTCATGTTCCCTGCTCCCATGCTATATTACCTGAGCAATTCCTATTCATTCCTCTATTTCCTCCTCCAGGAAGCCTTCCCTAAATTCTCGCTAAGCCCAGGTGAGGTGTCCTTCTGCAGTGCTTTAAGAGCCTCAGGTATTGCCTCACATCACGGCACTTATTATGTATGATTATTAAATATAGCTATCACTATGTCATTATTACTATTCCCTACTTGCGAGTCTCTGTCTTAAGCTTGATCAAGACAACCAACCTCTAAGTTTATCTGCTTCTCACTTACAGCCGCAGTTTCTAAATTGGAGTCTGACACAAAGTACATGCTCAGTAAACACTCTCCGGATGAATGAAAAATATTGCAGGGGGCGGGGGATATGATCTGAGGAATCTACACGGAGGAGGTGTTCCCTGAGCTGAGCCTTAAAAGATGAGTAACTGTAGAATTTTGACAGACAGTGATGGGCATTTTCAAGCAGAGTAACAGCTGTAGCAGTAACAGAAGTGGGAGAGACCATCTGAGGAACTTCAGGCAGTTTGGTATGGCTGGAGTCTTGTTGCCTGTCGGAAAATGATGGGAAGTGAGACGGGAGAGAGAACCTGAGAAACTGTAGGCTAAGATCAGGAATTCAGTCTTAATTCCTCAGGTCACGGGGAGTCTCAAAAAGACAAAGTTTGTCAGATTGATGTTTTAGCAACTTCACTTAGATCTCATTGCCCAGTAGATAGTCTAGATCCAATTAAAGTGTCTGAGAGAAAGTAGACAAGATCATTTTGGCAGCAGACCTGGCTGGAGTTTGATGCCAATTTCACATTACGAAATAAATTCAGATTCTGCAGCAACAGTTCACAAAAGAAATAAAGACACGCAAATCAAGGATATGTTCGTGAAAACACAGGGGAAGTTTCATACTTGAAACTCAGGAAAAATGGCCAAGTCGGAAATACAGAATTAGAAAAAGTCACAGCCTCTAAGTATATGTCATCTGGTTCACTAGCCCACATGTGCCTTTTTTTTTTTTTTTAACATTTATTTATTTTTGAGAGACAGAGAGAGACAGAGTGCAAGCAGGGGCGGGCAGAGAGACAGGGAGACCCAGAATCTGAAGCAGGCTCCAGGCTCTGAGCAAGCTGTCAGCCCAGAGCCTGACGCGGGGCTTGAACTCACGAACCATGAGATCATGACCAGAGTGCAAGTCAGACGCTTAACTGACTGAGCCACCCTGGTGTCCCCACATGTGCCTATTTAAATTTACTAAATGGATGAAGGGGGTCAGAAGGTAAACATTTCCAGGTATAAAAGAAATAAGCCATGGGGATGTAATCTATGGCATGGTGACTATGGTTAATAGCACTGTGTTGCAAAAAATAGATCAATCTTAAAAATTCAACTTAATTAATATATTTTCTAAATTTACATGCTAGTTAGCATATAGTGCAACAATGATTTCAGGAGTAGATTCCTTAATGCCCCTTTCCTGTTTAGCCCATCCCCCCCACTCCCTCCAGTAACCCTGTTTGTTCTCCATACTTAAGAGTCTCTTATGTTTTGTCCTCCTCCGTTTTTATATTATTTTTGCTTCCCTTCCCTTATGTTCATCTGTTCTGTGTCTTAAAGTCCTCATATGAGTGAAGTCATAAGATTTTTGTCTTTCTCTGGCTAATTCCACTTAGCATAATACCCTCCAGTTCCATCCACGTAGTTGCAAATGGCAAGATTTCATTCTTTTTGATTGCCGAGTGATACTCCATTGTATATATACACCACATCTTCTTTATCCATTCATCCATCAATGGACATTTGGGCTCTTTCCATACTTTGGCTATTGTTGATAGTGCTGCTATAAACATGGGGGTGGATGTGCCCCTTCAAAACAGCACACCTGTATCCCTTGGATAAATATCTAGTAGTGCAATTTTTGGGTCGTAGGGTAGTTCTATTTTTAATGTTTTGAGGAACCTCCATACTATTTTCCAGAGTGGCTGCACCAGTTTGCATTCCCACCAACAATGCAAAAGAGATCCTCTTTCTCTGAATCCTCAACATCTGCTGTTGCCTGAGTTGTTAATGTTAGTCATTCTGACAGGTGTCAGGTGGTATCTCATTGTGATTTTGATTTGTATTTATGTGATGCTGAGTAATGCTAAGCATTTTTTCATGTGCCGGTTGGCCATCTGGATGTCTTCCTTGGAGAAGTGTCTATTCATGTCTTTTGCCCATTTCTTTACTGGATTATTTGTTTTTCGGGTGTTGGGTTTGATAAGCTCTTTGTAGATTTTGGATACTAACCCTTTATCTGATATGTCATTTGCAAATATCTTCTCCCATTACATTGGTTGCCTTTTAGTTTTGCTGACTGTTTCCTTCACTGTGCAGAAGCTTTTTATTTTGATGAGGTCCCAGTAGTTCATTTTTGCTTTTGTTTCCCTTGCCTCCGGAGACATGTTGAGTAAGAAGTTGCTGCAGCCAAGGTCAAAGAGTTTTTTGCCTGCTTTTTCCTCCAGGATTTTGATGGCTTCCTGTCTTACATTTAGGTCTTTCATCCATTTTGAGTTTATCTTTGTGTCTGGTGTAAGAAAGTGGTCCAGGTTCATTCTTCTGCATGTTGCTGTCCAGTTTTCCCAGCACCACTTGCTGAAGAGACTGTCTTTATTCCATTGGATATTCTTTCCTGCTTTGTCAAAGATTAGTTGGTCAAATGTTTGTGGGTCCATTTCTGGGATCGCTATTCTGTTCCATTGATCTGAGTGTCTGTTTTTATGCCAGTACCATACTGTCTTGATGATTACAGCTTTGTAATACAGCTTGAAGTCCGGGATTGTGATGCCTCCTGCTTTGGTTTTCTTTTTCAAGATTGCTTGGCTATTCGGTGTCTTTTATGGTTCCATACAAATTTTAGGATTGTTTGCTCTAGCTCTGTGAGGAATGCTGGTGTTATTTTGATAGGGATTGCATTGAATATGTATATTGCTTTGGGTAGTATTCACATTTTAACAATATTTGTTCTTCCTATCCAGGAGCATGGAATATTTTTTCCTTTTTGTGTGTGTCTTCTTCAATTTCTTTCATAAGCTTTCTATAGTTTTCAGTATATAGACTTTTCACCTCTTTGGTTAAAAATTCAATTTATTGATCATAGTAAGCTACATTTCCTACAATCATTAGCCACATGTAGCTAATGGCTACTGTATCTGACAGTACAGAATTATAGAACATTCCCATTATTGCAGAAGGTTCTATTGAACAACACCATCTAGACTGTGTTGAAATTACAGTTAAAGTCAAGACTGTTCAGGAAGTTCCTCAAAAAGTTAACCATAGAACAGCCCTAGTACCTAGAAATTCCACTACTGGTTATGTACCCCAGAGAACTGAAATCACGGACTTGAACAGATATGTGTAGGCTAACATCACAGCAACATTATTTACCATATCTAAGAGGTAGAAGTAACCCCGGAGTCCATCAATAGACAAATGGATGAACAAAATGTGGTATATACATTCAATGGAGTATCATTCATCCATAAAAAGGAACAAAACTTTGATATCTTGTACAACATGGATGGACTTCGAAACATGTGAAGGGAAATAAACAAGACACAGGACAAACGTTGTATATACTACTTGTACGTGGTACCTAGATTAGTCAAATTCGCAAAGGCCGAAAGTAGCATGGTGACTACCAGGGACTGAGGGAAGGAGGGGGGGGGATGGGGATGATTATTTAATGGGTACAGAGTTTCTGTTGGGGATAATTAAGAACTTTCCGGTATATATAGTCACAATGGTGACACAACATCGTATGTGTTTGATGCCACTGAACTGTCCACTTACAAGTGGTTAAAATAATAAATACTGTGTTATATCTATTTTACTATAATAATTATTTTAAAAGTATCATCCAGGGAGAATGTATAGAACAGGAGGAGGAGAAAGCTGAAAAGAGATTTTTAAGAGAATAAGTAAGAAAATGAAACCATCGAAGAGTCCCACAAAGTCAGGAGGGTCGAATGGGAAACCAGAGGGAATGCTGTCCAGGAAACCAAGGCGGAAAAGAAAAAGCAATTTTCTAGCCACGCACCCATTTGTGATGTGCTACAAACAACATTCCCTATCTAAAGCCCCACAAGAAAGAGGTACAACCAGACTACCATGTATGCAGAGGCAGCTTGTATTCCTCTGCCTCCTCCTGTTCTAGATCTCATGGGAGTCACTGCCTAAGTAAAATTAAGTATCTTGACTCCACTTCTCCCTCTCAGCTCATGTTTTCAAGTTCTAGCTGATAACCTGGAAAGAAAACAGCTCATAACTTTCCTTACCCTTAACGCTTACAGAAATGTGTGCTTGCATGGCATTGTTTTCATGACAATCCAATGTGGTGGAGTCAAAATAAATTTGATTAAAAGGAAAGGTAAGAGGGGGGCACAGGGCGCCCGGGTGGCTCAGTCGGTTGAGCGTCCAACTCTTGATTTTGGCTCAGGTCACGATCCCAGGGTCATGGGATCAATCCCTGTGTCGGGCTCTACGCTGAGCATGGAGCCTAAGATTCTCTCTCTCCCTCTGCCCCTCTCCCCTGCTTGCTCTCTCTTTTTCCTCACGTAACAATAATAAAAAAGGGGGGGGGAAGTAAGGGTGTTTACCCAGAGAATACAAAAAAAACCCACCTAATTCAAAGGGACACATACAAGGGCGCCTGGGTGGCTCAGTCGGTTAAGCATCCGACTTCGGCTCAGGTCATGATCTCACAGTTCGTGAGTTCAAGCCCCATGTCGGGCTCTGTGCTGACAGCTCAGAGCCTGGAGCCTGCTTCACATTCTGTGTCTCCCTCTGTCTCTGCCCCTTTCCTGCTCATGCTGTGTCTCTCTCTGTCTCAAAAATAAATAAACATTAAAAAAATTAAAAAAAAAAACAAAGGGACACATACACTTTTATGTTTACCACAGTATTATTTACAACAGCCAAACTATAGAAGCAGTCCAAGTGTCCATCAGTAGATGAACGGATAAAGAAGGGGTGTTATTACGCACAATGGAATATTAGTCAGCCATAAAAAATGAAATCTTGCCTTTTGCAACAACATGGATGGAACTAGACAGTATTATGCTAAGCAAAATAAATCAGTGAAAGAAAGACAAATACCACGTGATTTCACTCATACGTGCAATTGAAGAAACAAAGGAGCAAAAGTGCAAGAAAGTGAAAGCGAGAGACAAACAAGAAACAGACTGTTAACGATACAGAACAAACTGACGGTTACCAGAAGGGAGGGGATGGGGGGGGGATGGGCGAGGTAGGTGATGGGGATGGTTGCGTTACCGTATTGTACGCCTGAAACTCCTATAACGCTACGTGTTAACCCAGCAAAATTAAAATTAAACCCTAGAAAAAAAGGAAAGGTAAACCTGAAGATGGTGATGCAGCAGCATTACTCTTCAATCTCTCTTTACCCTCGCATGAAAACAGAAAGGACACCTAGATAGGAAAACCAGAAACCCACGAGCGATGTCGATGACAAAATTTGGTGACGGAGCAACGCCGTGAGTCTCAAAATACAAACGAGTGGGAACAAACCACCAACAGCAGTTAGGAGCTGCGTGGTACCAGCACCTGCGTCTGAGAGAGAAGGAGAGAACAGAGTAGTGCCTGAGGCCCCAAACCAGGAGAAGCCCCCAAAGAGCCAGGAGACCTTCACGGGGCTGCGGGCGGGGTGACATGGCAATGGCAGCTACCCCCCCAGGAGCAGCTGAGAGCAAGAACGCTGGTAGGAAGGTCCGGAGGGACCGGAGCCGGCTGGCCTCCCCATCTCAGGGCTCCCCTCTGAAGATAGGAGACCCTGAGCCGGGGATGCTGGGATCAGATCAAAACCGACCAGGACAGGGACAAGACAGAAGAAGGAAAGGGAAGGTCTAGGCTACGGGTGGAGGAAATCTCGGGAAGTGAGCCGCCATTGTCACGACAACCATCGAAGACGAGCTCTGTGAAGAGGGACAAGCGTATCCGAACCCTTCTCATTCTTCAAGACGAGAAAGCGATTTTCACATACAGAAAAGCATGGAGGACAAATATCGCGGGAGTGAAAGAAAATGAGGAGAGCGGATGATCGCCAAGATCACAGAACAAGGGACAAAATGACATCGTGTGCCTCGGGTTTGCCAGAGGAATCAAACCTGAGTCTGGCCGGTACTGCGGATCCAGCTGCAAATCTGCAGGAAATGCAGGAGACAGAGGAACACGGTTAACGGCACCAGGAGTGTGCCTTCTGCCAAATTCAGGTCCTGACGTCTAACGGCCCAAACTCTTTGAAAGAGTTCCTGGAGCTGCTGTACAACAAATGACCACACGCTAGGTGGCTTAGAACAACAGGAATCTATTCTCTCCTAGTCCTGGAGCCCAGAAAGCTAAAATCAAGATGCCAGCAGGGCTGTTTCCTTCCGAAAGTTCCTGACGCAGAATCTGCTTCATGTCCCTCTCCTAGCTTCTGGTGACTGCAGGCAACCCTTGGTGTGCCTTGTTTGTGGGCCCGTCACTTCATTCTCTGCCTCCTGCTTCCATTTCTCCTCTCCTCTTGTAAAATAACGGACATTGGATTTAGGGCTCATCCTAACCCAAGGTCATCTCATCTTGAGATCTTTACCGTAATTATTCTGTGAAGGCCGTTTTTCTAAACAAGGTCAGAGGTCTAACTCGAAGGTTCCAGTGGACATAGGGAGGGACCCCCATTCAACTCACTACATGCTTCAAGGTAAACTGTAAGGAAAATAAAAGGATAGAAAATGAACCATAGATTAAAAGAAACTTAGGGGTGCCCGGATGGCTCAGTTAGCTAAGCGTCTGACTCTTGGTTTCGGCTCAGGTCATGATCTCACAGTTTCGTGAGTGCAAGCCCCGTGTCGGGCTCTGTGCGGACAGTGTGGGGCCTGCTTGGGCTTCTCTCTCTCTCTCTCTCTCTCTCTCTCTCTCTCTCTCTCTCTCTCTTTCTCTGCCCCTCCCCCACTCGCACTCTCTCAAAAATAAATAAATAACCTTTAAACAATAATAACAAAAGAGACTTTAAAAACATACCAACATTTTTTTAAATGGACAAGATGAAACTACAGTTCCTAAAGATGCATATTTGGGTGACAAAACTTTGAAAAAAACAAACAAACAGGGAAGTGAAGACTAAAAACATCAAGCTAATGGTTACTTTTGGTGGGAGGCAAGGGGCTGTGACATGAATGGGACTTCAGATCAAGTTCCAGTTCGTGACCTGGGTGGTGGTTACAAGGGTGTTCACCTGATAGTAACTCATTAATCCACACATTTGTGTTGTCTGGTTTCTGTGTCTGTACTTTTTGTTTCAATAAAAATCTGTATTGAAGAGGCAAGGAAACACACACACCTTTGAGATCATACCTTTCTTTTCCACTCATCTAATTTGTCTCCATAGCATTACTTGTTAAGTGACCAGGCAGAGCTTTTGTAAGAGGCAATTTGCAATCACAGTACAGTCTAAATAAATGCTTATGCTAACAATGGTAACATTAGCTACTCAAAAGATACTACCTACAAGGGAATTTTCTATGCCACAGTTGCCTAAGAAGCCAGTTTATAGGGCAGAGATTGCTAGGTCATGGATGGATGCCCGTGTGGCTTTCTCCAAGTGCGTTCAGTGGACCACCTGCATCACAATGGTCGTATTTGTAAGGCACATCCCTGGACTCCAATCAGAGATACAGACTCAGTAGAGGGGATTGACGACCATGGTCTGTGCCTGAAGTTCATCCTAGATTTATTTAAAAATGCAAAAATTCTATCCAAACAGTACCTTCCTGCACAAAGAGCTGAAGACAAGAAACTACACAGGTATCTAAGCCACAATCTATAATAAGTATAATGGTCAATTTTCTAGGATAAGCACCTAGAAATTTTGTTATTAGTGTTTGATGTGGTAATGGCTTCAGGACACGTTCCTCTTCCTAACCAGGAAGATAAAAACAGAGAAGCTTATTTCTCTATGGGCAACTACCTGAATTGCACTACAAGAACCTTAAATTCTTAAACTAATCTTCTCCAGACCCTAAAATTTAAAGCCATACACTCTAAATCCAATGTGGTAACCAGACTTGCTTGAACTGGAATTAGAGGCACAATTTCATTTATTTTTTTTCTTTTTAATTTTTTTTAGTGTTTATTTCTGAGAGAGAGTGTGAGGGGGAGAGGAGCAGAGAGAGAGAGAGGGAGACAGAATCCAAAGCAGGCTGCAGGCTCTGAGCCATCAGCATAGAGCCCAGCGTGGGGCTCAAACCCACCAGCCACAAGATCATGACCTGAGCTGAAGTTGGACGCTTAACCAAATGAGCCACCCAGGCGCCCCAAAGAGGCACAATTTTAAATGTTAGATGTTCCAAAGATTTTCTGGGCTTACGATCAGTTTCTTTAATTTCCTGAACCTACAATTTTTTATCTGAAGACTTAATAGTGAATTGCCACAAAACTGTTTAATACGACTGTTTCCTGGATATCATATATATCGATCTTATGGATGTTGGCAAAATTGTATTTTGAAATTGAAAATGAAGACTTTTGGGACACCCGGGTGGCTCAGTCAGTTAAGCGTCTAACCGGCTCAGGTCATGGTCTCATGGTTCATGAGTTCGAGCCCCGCATTGGGCTCTCTGCTGTCAGTGTGGAGGCTGGAGCCTGCTTCAGATTCTCTGTCTCCGTCTCTCTCTGCCCCTCCCCCACTCGTGCTTTCTCTCTCTCTCAAAAATAAACATTAAAAATTTTTTTTAATTTTTTTCAATGTTTATTTACTTTTGAGACAGAGACAGAGCATGAACAGAGAGGGTCAGAGAGAGGGAGACACAGAATCTGAAACAGGCTCCAGGCTCAGAGCTGTCAGCACAGAGCCCGACTCGGGCCTGGAACTCATGGACTGTGAGATCATGACCTGAGCTGAAGTCGGATGCTTAACCGACTGAGCCACCCAGGCGCCCCAAAAAATTTTTAAATAAAAAAGAAAACAAAGACTTTTAGAAAAGATTGTAACATCAAACTTTATATATAAAGTACCAGCGTGTGTGTGTGTGTGTGTGTGTGCACATACGCGTGAATGAATAGGAATTTAGTGCTCGTTATATTAACTGGCAGGATGAGAAGGGCCACGAAGATGACAAACACCCAACAAGGCATTTAGACACAAGAATGGCAACTCCAGCTGTAGCTAGAAAAGGAAATAATGGAAAGAAGTCCAAAGTCATACAGCTGACTCTGGTTCTCCATCTCTAGGGCTTGAAGAGATTACCTGGAGGGTCTTGTTAGATAAGATTCTTGGGCTCTGCCTCAAAGGACTCTGACTCCTTAGGTGTGGGTAGAGCTCAGGAATCTGCATTTTTATAAACTCCTTAGGTTAAGTCTGGAACAAGTCATACTTTGAAAGATCTTCAACGGGGGTTACAGCCCAGGCTGACACTTAGTGTCACTGGTGTCCAGCAAGGAACGGTATCTTAGTGGCACCACAAAACAACGTGAGTAGCAGCTAAGAGGTTTGAGACTCAGGTAGGCAGGCTAACAGACTGCATTAGTTCCCCAGGGCTGCCATAATAAATTACCAAGCTGGGTAGCTCAAAACAGTAGAAACGTATTCTATCCCAGGTCTAGAGGCCAGCAGTCCACAATCTACAGGTTGGGCGCGGGGGGCTGCTCCCTCCAGGGGCTCTGTGGGAGATGCTACCCCTTGCCTCTTCCAGCTGCTGGTGGCGGGCGGCATTTCTTGACTTTCATTCCAACCCCTGCCTCCGTCTTCACAAAGCCTCTCCTCCTCTCCTTTCCTCTGGGCGTCTCTTGTAAGGATACAGGTCATTGGATTTAGGGCTCACCCACATCATTCGGAACGCTCTTACCTTGAGATTCTTGACTCAATTACATCTGTAAAGATCCCTTTTTCCAAATAAGCTCACAATACAGGTTCCAGAGATTAGGATAAAGACGTGTTTTTGGTTTTGGTTTTGTTTTGGGGGGCCACCATTCAACCAGCTACCCAGGCCAACTCTGCAACAACCAGCTGTTGGGGGCGACCGTCAGAGCAAGAGGAAGGCGAGAGCTGTCTGGCTCTTGTGCTGGATGAGCCTAACCTTCAAGGGAAGGTCAGGAAGGCTCAGACTTCGGAACCAGCCAGAAGTTAGCCACTAACAGATGAAGTGGGTAGTGGGATGAGCGGCGGAGCTCACTTTATTTTATTACCCGGAACTTCTGAGTCAGGATGCTGTAATCCCTACTAATCAGGACACGACCGTGCTCCCACTCTGGGACAAAGCCACGCTGCCGCAGCATGTGGATGTCCAGGGACAACAGGAAGATTGGAGGCTGGGAGTCAGACTGGACGACACAGAACTGCAAACCGCACCATTAAGTAGAAGCATAAATAGCTACCACTTACTGAGCACCTGGTATATGCCTGGCACTTCACATTTATTATCGCCTCTTTTCATCGCGACCTTGTAATATGGGTCCTGCAATAGGGGTTCCCACTTACCATAGGAGAAAACAGGCTTTTAAAGATTAAAGTTATAGAACCAGTAAGTGGCAGAGCTATAATTTAACCCCACATCACTCTGGCTCCAAAGCCCATTATCTTTCTATGAAAACATGCTGCCTCTCCGCAAATCAATAGACCTACCTCTAATTTTCGCGTCTCGTTTTCCAACACCTTCTCTTCTCTCTTCGGACCCTTCTCTCTACCACTTCATCCTGGGGTTCACCCCATGTTGCCATGTCAAAACGTTTGTTTTCTACCAAATGCCCTGCATTAAAAAATATAACTTGGCTAATGTAGAATAAGTATTTCAAGGCTTTCTAAATGAGAATCACAGGTGTGGCTCTGGATTGGGAACGTTTGCTCCTTTGTGATTGGGCTGTATTCATCTTGGCGTGACCACCCGTGGGGAGCTCTAGCAGGGATTTTGGCGCTCAGTTCCAAATCCGGGGCTTGTCTCTAATCTTAGAACTGCGGGTCCCCTCTTTCCCACCACCGAATGCGTGCCACCAGTGACGTTTTACAGGTGGTATTATCTGAGTAGTTACAGCACTGGATTCCTCAGCAGGGACCCACAGTGGAAAGCTACAATGATGGAACAAGGTCGAGGAAGCTGCTGATAACACTACGCCTCTCGTCCAACCAGGAACTGATGCCCTTCGAGTACCACCTAATCTGCCCTAAAGGTTTTATGAAGTTTTATGAAAGAGCATCCATGGATGTTTGAGTACTAGGCCGTGTCCTCCACTAGCTTGCCTCCTTGCGCACCTGAGCCAGGGGCAAGCTTTAACAGTACTTTTTAGCTCATTCTGTTTCAACCTAGGTAACAGGACTGAAAGTTTTAAGAAAGTCCTAGCCTGGACTGACAGATCTAGTCAGGCCTTTCCTAAGACTGAGTATGTGAGTTTCTGTAAATTCTTATTATTAATAACAATAATAAAGTTTTGCAGATGGGCTTTAAGGATCTCGGCCCTCATCACCCCCTGAACGCCAGCTTAGCAGCTATTTTGTACAATTCTCAGCGACTGGAATCCTAAACGATGACTAACTGACGGGTACACCTTTCCCCACAATCCTGCAGGCGTTCCTTTTCCTGTCCTGTCTCACAGAAGCAGTCTTCAATTTTAAGACCCAAGAATAGTTGGCATCAGTACAGAAGTCCGTTTGACAGTAACTTAATAGACTTCTGGTGACAAATTCTAGTTTACTAAAAAAAAAAAAAAAAAAAAAAAAAAAGAAAGAAAGAAAGAAAGAAAAGAAAAAAAAAAAAAGAAAGAGAGGGAAGAAAAAGAAAAATCTTTTAAAATGTTTCCGAATAGGTCTGTGTCGTTGCGTTTGCTTTTAGTCAGAGAACTTGGTACGAAACCGAGATTGTAAAGCGCTTGGTGGTGCCTGGGCGTGCAGCGTTTGCTGGGAGCAAGACGTCATCGTGGGAAGCGTGTACTTCTTCGGATTACTGCTTGGCGGATTAGAAACCTGCAGATCAGTCCCAGGTTAGCCTTGATTAACTGCCCTGGGTGCTTCTGGGCCAGTGGGGGGCGGGGAAGGGAAGGGGGGTGTCTGCCGGACTCAAAACCCATACTCATGGTAAGCTTTCGCTCAAAACATTTCAGAGTTTAATTTTTACTTAAACCCAGTCCCGGCTAATAATGAAGCTACCAGGAATCATCTGGAATGCTAACTAAACTGGTGCCCGCAGTCACGTCAGTCGAACCTTCTGCCCCCACGATCCCTGTCTGCCCACATGCTTCTGTCTATCAGGCTGGGCCTCGGGATCAGCTCTCGCGGCGGCATTGGTTGGATTTCAGGAAAAGAGAAACCCACGATTTAAAGGGCTCAGTTCCCACCTGCCAGGCATCGTCCGCATGGTCCAACTTGCCTTTGGAACATATTTGGGAGAATCTCCAGCTTTCGTTCATCTATTACACTGACTGGCCAAAGGGAAGAGAATTCCCGCAAGTGTCCCCTTGGTCACCTTGACAATTTCTAAAAGCGAAACTTGCGCTCCAGACCGGATTGACACTGAGTCTGCGGGGCGCTGAGCGCCTGCCCAGGTCAGCAGCCCCCGCCCGGCGTGCGGGCGGGGACCGGGCGGAGCTTGGACAAGGCGTGGCCTTCCGTGGGAGAGAAGGAAAGGCTTTTGCCCCACCTCCTAAAGACCCTGCTCTCCCTTAGCCAATCAAGGAGGTCTATGCAAATGAGGCCCCTGTCGCCCCGGTAACCGTGATGCAAGACAGCCAATGGAAACCAGCCAGCCGCGGCCCTGCGCCACGATTGGGACTTAAGTAAGGGGCTAGAGGCCCAATGGGCTGTGGGAACGGTCCTCGGCGGGTTGAAGGGCGGGGATATGCAAATATGGTTTGAAAAGCCGGCGGGAAATCTGAGTTTCGCGGGAGGACCTTGGCGCGTAAACCGTATCCCTTCATTCATTGTCAGCAGCAGCTTCCTGGAGCCATTTTTCAGCTGCCGGCCGCAGCACCCGGGCTGCCGCCGCCGCCTCGCAATCCGTTGCATCGGCCGCCCCCGACGCCTCCATCCCCCCTCGGGGCCCGATATCCGTGCGGCCGGGACCCTCCTCTCTCCAGAGCCCCGATTATTTTTGGCCCCCGGTGCCCGTGCGGTGCGGAAAAATAAAAAGAAACGAGACAGAAGGGGCTCGGAAGCGCCGGGCGGGGAGGAGAGAAGGAGGAGAGACTTGGAAACTCCGACTGCAAATAATAAAAGAAATTGAAAACAATACATTAATATACCATAGCAATAAAAAGAGCAGGAGCGAGAGATGAGAAAGGGGATCCAGCCCGCCCTGGAGCAGTACCTGGTGACCGCCGGGGGTGGGGAGGGGGCGGCTGTCGTCGCCGCCGCCGCCGCAGCAGCCTCCATGGACAAAAGGGCACTGCTAGCCAGCCCCGGCTTCCCCGCCGCCGCCGCCGCTGCCGCCCCGGGCGCGTACATCCAGATCCTCACCACGAACACTTCCACCACCTCCTGTTCCTCTTCCCTCCAAAGCGGCGCCGTCGCCGCCGGCCCCCTCCTCCCCAGTGCCCCCGGCGCGGAGCAGACGGCCGGCAGCCTCCTCTACACCACGCCGCACGGACCCTCCAGCAGAGCCGGGCTGCTGCAGCAGCCACCAGCGCTGGGACGCGGCGGCGGCGGCGGCGGCGGCCCTCCGGTAATGCCCTCCGGTTCCCACCGTCCCCAGCCCGGGCGGGAGGTGGGCTCGCACCGCGCGGGGTGGTGGGCGCGCTGCGGGCCGCCCCGGGACGGCGCAGGGCCGAGCGTCGCGGGCCTCGGCGGCCGCCCCTCCAACGGGGCTTTATTGTTAGCCTCGTGCACTGCCCCCCTGCGCCCGGAGGTCGGGGGGCTCCGCCAGGCGCGCGGGGCAGCGGGGATCGCCTTGGCGCGGACCACGTCAAACACTCCGAAACTTTTCGCGGTCCCCCCTTCTTTTCCTGCACTTTTCCCTACCCCCACCCTCCCTTCCCCTCCAACTCGAAGCTTCCTCTTTCTCGGGCGTAGGAAGGGGTCACGCCCCGGATGGAGAAGGGGGTGGGGGGGGAGGGAGTAGTGAACTGGGGAGTGGGGGACTCTGGGGGCTGGAAACCGGGGGGACAGTTGGGGTGATCGCCCCACCCCCTCCGCCGGCCTCAGAGGCCCGCTGGCGGCCGGGGGTCCCTGAGGCGTGCTCGGGGCGCAGGGGCTCTGCCAGGCTGCGCTTGACACATTTTGGGATCTGGAACTCCCGGCAACAAAGGGGTGGGGGAGGCGGAGAGGGGCGGCGGGGGAGGTGGGGCTGGAAGCTGGGTGCGAGCTGGGGCGTGGGCTGTCTGGGCGCGAGGGACCCGCGGGCAGGCGACCCGGCCTGGGCGCATCCTGGCGGTGGCAGCGGCGGCGCCCGCGTGGCCCGAGCGCCCGGGCCTTCCTCGCCGGGCCCCGGGCCTGCCCTTGACCCGCCTCTCCCCTTGCCCCTTCCTTCCCCGCCCTGTCCCCCTCCCCGCCCCCCGGCGACGGAGGGCGGGGGCAGCCGTGTTCCCGTCCCGCCGGCTGGGTCTGTCCCTCTCCCCGGGACCCGCCGGTGACGTTTCGCACACGTGCGCGGAGGACGCGCCTGTGACTGGGGAGGAGGCGGCGGCGGGAGGGGGCGCTGGAGGGGGAGAGGGGGGCACCCACTTCCTCCTGCTCGCCGGCTCCCTGGCCTGGGACGGTCCCGGCGCCCTCGCACCCGCCCCCGGCGCGGCCACCCTCCCTCTGCTCTCCCTCACCCCCCCCCCTCACCACGGGCGCCCGCCCTCGCCCGGCGCCGCCGGTCTGCTCGGCCCTCCGGGCCCCCTCTCCAGCCGGCCCCCCCACCTCCCCCGGAGCCAGGCTGGTTTCGGAAATGCCCTTACAGCAGCAGGTTAGTGACCGGGACGGCTCGGGGGCTGCCGCCGCCGCGGGGGGCACCGGATTCTGTTAGGGGCTGGAGCCGTGGGGGTAGGCGGTTGAGCGGGGTTTTGGAGTGGGAACGGGGGGTTGGGTGCTTGAGGGAAATGAGTAAGCAAGAAAAATCTAAGTAAGTAAATGCCCCGGCCTCCGGTTCTAGGAACCTCGGGCCGGGAGTGTCCGCCCCGGGGGGTGGGTATGGTGTTTACATGTATCTTTTTCTAGGGGGCCGATGGATGGGCGATTGAAAACCGGAGGGGGGGGGGCTTCTCGCCAATGGCCGAGTTGAGCTCTGTTTTCTGTCTTCTTCCCTTGTGCTGGAGGGGGAGGGGGGCGGGTCAGAGGGTAGGGTGTCTGTAGGATTCCCAGGCCACCCGCCACCCCCTCCCTTTGTCCCTGTAATTTATAAAGCGCCTTTGAGAGATGATTTAGGTCAGTATGCGGCTTCTCTTTTTGTTGATACTCGAAAGAAGTGTGGCCCGGAGGTCTCTCCCCTTTCTCCTCTTTCTCCTGCATTCCCTTCCTCCATGGCTCCTGTCTTCACCCTCGTGGTGAGGCTTGGCCCCCACGAGGCTGGCAACCAACGAGAGTCAGATAAATGGTTGATAAATACCAGTCGTTGACCTCACCTTGTGTCAGTTCCAAATGGGTTTGTTTTTTGGAGAATCAAGATTTTGCAGGGGTCTTTAAGAAAGTCAGCACATAGGCAGCACTTGGGGAAATGAGACGGGTCTTGGAATAACAAAAATTTCTTATTCCCATTCTCTTTCCAGTTTCTCCCATGGCTGGGTCTTAACTGCTTTCCAGCCCCAGAGATACTTGCTGAGGATGTGTGATAGTCTCAAAGAAGCTCCTGGTTTTTAGTGACAAGGGTCTGCCAGCAGGGGGGAGATAGAGTTCAGTACCTACTTAGACACACTGTATCCAGTATGCTGGATCTCAGTCACAAGAATATTCCATGCTTTTGGCGTTAAATACTGTTACTTGACCTGACCTAAACATGTTTGGATATATTTTAAGCATATTGGCCCCTTACACAGTCGTGTTACTATATCATAAACTTAACCGGAAACAACCAGCTATTGACATAATTCTTGCATTGGATTCAGACTTATGGGAGAGTACTTTTGACAATGGAAGTTATGAGACCACCACCAGATTGCTGGTGGTTTTTTGTTGTTGTTGTTTTGTTTTTTATTTTGACTCTTAGCCTGATCTTGGAGCCTCCAAAACTTGTCTAGCCAAACTTCCCTGGACTTCATTGTATTGAAAGTGTAAAAATTATCCTCACTGGCTTCCAAGTTCTTTCAAAACTTTATCTTTTTTGCCATGAGATTATTATTCCAAAGTCATGGGCATTGAACGTGAAGTGTGATTTTCTTCTTATCAAAATTGTATTAGACTGTGATTCCAGTCTTGAAATTTTGTTGATCTTCTTTCCCTAAACCGGGAATGACAGCATGGGGATGGCTGAGTGATTGGCTGAGCACAGAGACCATTCAAACACTTTGTGTCCAAGAAGAGGTTGAGAATTCTGTTCGGGAGGCCAGAGTTGCAGACCCAGCTGGTTCTAGTTCTCAAGAACATCTAAGAACTTAGCAGGAGCAGATCCTCACCTTTTGGGGAAGAAAATAGGAGTACTACCTTCCTGGCCAAGTCGCCTCTTATCACTTACAGGTTTCGTGCTCTTAGGCAAGTAACTTAATTCCTCAAAACAGTTTTCCTCTTTTGTAAAATAGGAACAACAGCAATATTGCCGTTCGGGTTTTTTTGAAGGGTTAAATATGAGAATCCGTGTAAAACGCTTAGCATAGTGCCTGGCGAATAGTATAGATGCCCAATAAAACTATGATCCAGAAATATTACTTCTTTTATAACTTAGAGCAATTGTATGGGACCTCGTGTACAGCCCTCCTTTGTTGACATGTGTGAGTAAAATGGTTACGAGTTTTCTAAAGGGATAGGTCATTCCTTATACCCAATTAGTCTGGGTTTTTAAATCCACAAAACATGGCTGTCCCAGCAACGGGTAAAACGGGAGCATGTCAGTAGGACAGGAGTATATAGAGATGGTGTTGAACTGCCTGAGCATGATCTTGTGCCTTGGGTCGTGATAAATTTAGATCAACTCATCCCCACTTTTTTTTGCCTGGGCTCCGCTCCTCCCATGACGCCACGGACCTGCTAACTTTTGGGTGCAGTCTGTGTGTGGTGGCATTTGTAGGACTGAGCTGTCCGTCGTCACCAGGTCAGAGGCACGCTCT